>NW_013665744.1:676265-688342 GCF_000517525.1 Limulus polyphemus
TTTCCTCTAGTCTTACACTGCTAAATTAGGGACGGCTAGCGCAGATAGCCCTCGTGTAGCTTTGCGCGAAATTCAAAAACAAACAAACAAACAAACCAGCTGTAACAACTCATTTAATCCTCATAAAAGAAGAGTTATTTGCATAAAACAAATATGCTAGATTTGTAATGATAATTAACATAGTTACATTATTTTTTAAGCACAAAGTCACACGAAGGGCTATCTGTGCTCTGCCCACGACGGGTATCGAAGCCCGCTTTCTCGTAGTAGAAGTCTGCAGATAATACCACTGTCCTACTGGGGACTACATAGTTAGCGTTTAAGATTCTTTCAATTTATTGCAACAGATCAGTTAGTGTATCATATGAATTGTGGAGAGAAATAGAAACGTCTTTCCGTACCATTTCATCCAGAAAATCTTATCATTAAAAACATTTTTCGTACAAGAATAAATTCCTCTAAAAAATGTTTGACGTCATTAGATTCAAAAGTAGTAAATTACATTCATTTCCCACGGATTTTAAAACGAGGTTTGAGAAGTTCTTAGGAAAGAAAACTACGTGTATGGTTTCTGCAGACAGGAGAACTCTTGACTTCGTATGGACCGTTTACATCCAAAAACTTTCACGTTTATATTTTTCTAAATTCAATTTACATTAATGAAAACTTTTACTTTTTACCAAATAGCAATTTACTTTTATCTCATAAAACATCAGCAGTAAAAATGTAATCGTCAATATGAGAAAACAACGTTGAGAAATTGTTCATTTATATAACTGATTTGAAGTAAATAGAGACAACTTTTTTTCAGATATATGGTGCATTAACTCTCAGACTAACACTAATTGGACCGTGAATAGGTATTAAAGATTGTTTATGACAAAGAAGCTATTCAAATTCTAAGCTTCTCCTGGTGTAATTTATCATTTCTTACGCAAGGCGTCCACTATTTCAATTAAAATAAAAAAACTGAGAAAATATGCTACATTCTAAGGTACCATGCAAAATTTAAAATAATGCAAGATTGTTATCGATACAGATATAAACAATAAATACTGAGCGACACCAACCTAAATCCTCTGTCGACGTATAAATACCTGTCGAAAATGTAGTTTGATGCAAACAGATCTAGACTGCGTGATTGTGAGTTTCGCCATAAATAGCGTATAGTAGCGATTTGTAATGCAAAATTATCACATATTGTATTTTAATAACAGAGCAGAGAAGAATAATTGGTTTTGTCAATTGTGTTCTAAAGTTATTGAACCAGTCTGTGTGGACTTTGAGGAAAAAAAGATAACTATTTAAAGCTCCGGCTACAATTGTGGTAACCAACAGCTATAGTGGCGATTTTAAAGTCAAATTATTACAGACTGTGTTGCAATAACAGAGTAGGAAAAATAATTCGTCAAAAGTCACAGACACCTATTGTGAAGAATCTGGCCCATACATAAAACCTGACAAAAAATATTAAGGAATATAAGGCATACGTAAAGAAAATAGATGATAAGAATTTTATGCTTTTTATAAATAAATTTATTTTAAATAAGAATCATATCATTGTTTTTCTTTTTTATTTCAATTAGGAGTAATTAAAATATGGCGTAAATTCTGTGTTTCAATACTGCAAGGTAATCATTTATCTAACAAAGAACCTAGTTATAAACGAACTGAACTAGAATAAATGAACCGAATTAAACCCTAAATTATAAGTTTGCTGCATTTAGTTCACAGTTAGGATGTTTTAGATATAAAAAAACCGAATTTGTCAGTTCAAGTTATCTAGTAATTGTGAATCGAAATACAGAGCACGATAGTGCATTTTTAGTGTTTTAACAGAACTTAGTTACTTCAAAAAAAAGTTTTAGAAGGATAAGTAAGATTGTTGCGTACTATACCTGCCCTCCTATTACCCAGTGAGCTAAACTCCATCTGTTCCGTAATAAAATTACAATTTGCATTCATTGAGTTGAAGTATAAGACCATCAATTACATATAACTTAATGGTTTTTTGTGGTGTTTTATTTTATACTACAATTTTCTAGTTAAAACGTTCTAGTTCTAATTCAAAATACACTGTATACTATTTATTGGACAGAATTGAAAACTTAGCTTGTGTAGTTTCGCACTTTAACAACAGCCAAACTAAACCAACGCATATGCTTAAGTGGGATAACAATGTGTGCTACACATTAAAAATCCCTCAAACAAAAACAAAAAAAAAGAGTCAAGTCCCTTGAAATCTAAAACACAGACATATTTTCTTAATCTTCTGTCAGTTAAAATTTTATGAATATTGATAAAGTTATTATTGTTTCGATCAATATGAAAGATAATTCATTAAAATCTGAATCTCAGAAAACATTCTGTTAAATCCTATTTCAACTTATTACTGAAAGAGCTTTTCCTATTACGAAATTGAAATGAAAATTAATGGAATATGTAACTCCCCACCAGTTTGACATGGCCTGGCAATTAGGGCTCTCGACTTGCAATCTGTAGGTCCCCTTCATCGTTGGTAAAAGACAAGCCCAAGATTTGGCGATGGATGGTGTTCACTAGCTCCTTCCTTCTAGTCACACCAATCACGCTCGCCCTTTCAGCCGTTGGGGCGTTATAATGAGACAATCAATCTAACTATTCGTTGGTAAAAGAGTAGCCCAAGCGTTGGCGGTGGGTGGTGATAACTAGTTGCCTTCCCTCTAGTCTTACACTGCTAAATTAGGAACGGCTAGCACAGATAGTCCTCGTGTAGCTTTGCGCGAAATTCAAAACAAACAAACAAGCAATCCTTCTAGTTTATCACTACTAAATTGGGGACGGCTGGTACAGATAGTTCTGGAGTAGTTTTGCGCGAAACACAAAACAAACAAAGCTCCCTATCACCTACCGAATAAAGCCGAAAACCAAAAAGCGAAGCCATGATAGGATATTATTATCATAACAGTAACTTTAAGTGATATCAACACCTTCTTTTGTGTGATGTACACCATTTAACACCAGTACAGGAGGTGGAATATTATGCCTCACCCTCCCAGATCCCGAAAAGTATCTAGATCCCAATAAAGACGAAACCTACAAGTTAATTTACGTAAGGGTTGATTTATGTCAATGTAAATTAGCTTTTTTATACAAAATTGTACCACACAGATTTATGGTAATCTCAGAAAATTAAAGTTAAGCTGTATAGACGCTTATAGCAGCTAAATATCAACACGTCAATATATTGGGAAATATGCCCAGCGTGTTTAGGATTTCAGATTATATAAGTTAACGAACCATAAATATTGCATGTTTGTATCTACATTACGTACTGGCTAGTGCATTATTCTTCAGACTTGTTTTAATAGATTTCTAATAATCGGTAATAATGTTTTCTTAGATAGAGATACATTGTTGAAATTTCGTACATGCACATGCGTATGTTTTTGGTTTTTTTTTCATTTGTTGTAATAAATTCTATTCATTATTTAATTTCTACAAGAAAATAAAAACTATAGTCAAGAAATCTCAACTGCCAATTAAAGTTACAGCACGGCCAGGTCCAACCATAAAAAGCCAACTTTCAAAATCTCGGTACACTACCCTACAATGTAATAAAGCCAACTGTCTTACAAAAACGTGTTTACAATCTAAAGATGAGTGTCTTGTCTCCAATGTTGTTTACCAGCTTATATGTAACATCTGCCATCATACGTACATAGGAGAAACCGGAAGAACCCTATACAGAAGGATGACAGAACATATTGACTCTCTTTATAAACAACAACATGAAAGAAGCGCAGTTGCAAATCATTTTTTAACTAATCATGGACAAATAACACCTGATTTGAAACCATCATTCTCCTCACAAATCCTCTCCAAAGCCATCAAGTACACTGACAGAAAATTCAAAGAAGCTCTTCTCATCGAACAACTGCGACTACAGATGAATATGGACAAAGGATGGCACCTATAATTTTAATTATTTTTTATCCTATCTTTTTGTTATTTCACTCTGTAACCTTGATAAAACGTTTGTTTACTACAGGTAACAGTTAATTATTTCAACAAAAAGCTAGATTTACTACTTAATATGTCAAGCGCACTCTGTACAAATGCACGTTATGGATTCGAATAGAAGTTATTATTTAAACCATTTTAAGCTTTGTATTGTCAGTATTGGTTTGTGTTTTAGTGAACCCTCGTGAAGAAGCTGTGAAGCGAAACGTTGAGTGTCTAATTAAATAAAAACAAGATTTTGGTGTTATAAGGTCGTTTATTTCTAGTATTAATAGGGAGTATTCACATTAGGTTCGTTTTTCACGGTTCACTTCCATGTTTTGTAAGCACTCACCAAGATCTTCCAATGTTCACATTAAACTTTTTCAAGCGAAACAAATTCAGTTTTTAACATACGGACCGAAAACACCCTTCTAGTGGATTCGGTTTGGTTAGGTTAGGTTTGGTTTGTTTGCCAATCGAACTTCGTCGTCCACACTGTTCTAACCTAACCGGACCGGACCGTATAAAGTACGAAATAACAACAACAACAAAACTCCAGTATGAACAGGTTCTTATAAAGAGTTAACCTCGGCTAATGCTTTAGTCCCAGAGTTGCATCATATAGATTTCTTAATTAACATAGTTTCATTGCTTTTAGTTTTGTGCTGATAATGATATGCAACTTATCTATAGGATCTAAGCTCTAAGAGAATAATATATTTGTTATATCTGTAGTGATTTTTTCCTTATCAAGTTAATAATTTTTGCCAAATCCGACTATTTTCTAGCACTTTGATTTTAAGAAAAAATGTGCTAAAAATTAATAGAACATCAATGTGCATATATATAGCAGCAAACTTATATCTCAAGTATAAAAATTTCAATGCAATTATCACTGTATTTCAAATATCGACTTGAACTCAATAGATACCCTAACTGGAAGACGCCATTTTGTTGCATTTTTTTATTTTTCATGTTCATTATAATACCTTATGTTTAAAAACATAATTGTAGCTGTCATAATCTCAAATTAATTGAATGGTATTACATTTGCCTCTTGTTTAATGTTATAAAAAAATAGAAAATCAATTTCCCATTATACCAACTAGTAACTAAAAAAAGATTGATGTGTAATTATATTTCAGGGCTGTTTTAGAAAATCCACTACCTTGTATGTACAGGCGTTTAATCGCATTTAATTATAGCGAAATGCATATGCCAGTACCCTGGCGTGTCAACGCAGATGCGTTTAGTTTGGAAGTTCAACAAAGCTACACGAGGGCTATCTACGCTAGCCGTCTCTAATTTAGCAGTGAAAAACTAGGGAAGGCAGCTAGTCATTCCCACCCATCGCCAACTCTTGGGCTACTCTTTTAGCAACGAATAGTGGAATTGACCGTCACTTATAATGCCCCCACGGCTGAAAAGGCGAGCATGTTTGGTGGAACGGGGATTCGAACACGTGACCCACAGATTGCGAGTCGATCGCCCTAACCACCTGATCAAGCCTAGCCCAGCAGATGAGAACATTCCGATCATTCACTTTTACCATGGTAAGCTTTATGGCTGGACCACGGCTGAAAAGGCGAGCATGTTTGGTGGAACGGGGATTCGAACCCGTGACCCACAGATTGCGAGTCGATCACCCTAACCACCTGATCAAGCCTAGCCCAGCAGATGAGAACATTCTGATCATTCACTTTTACCATGGTAAGCTTTATGGCTGGAGGAAACGTTGGAGAGAGGATATTCATATCGTGATATTTTTTATCGATGTAGGTTCAAATGACACTATATTTTAAAGAAGGAAGATTTCAGTATTCTCTGTTAAAGCGGAATAACACGCTTAACAAAGTATTTAAAACAAGAATAAGCTCTGAAAACACATCCTAAGTCATTTCTGAAAACGTCATCATCCACAAAATGAAATCTGTAGTTAAGAAAGAGAACCCTGTGATCCAAAAAAAAGTAATTGCGATATATATATATATGTACATATTTGTTTGTAATTAAGCACAAATTACACAATGGGTTATCTGTGCTCTGCCCACCACGGGTATCGAAACCCGAATTCTAGCGTTGTAAGTCCGCAGACATACCGCTGTGCCTCTGGAGGGGGCATATATATATATATATAATAAACAAAAATTTTAAGTTGATGAAGAATCAAAAGCAAGCAGATAGCCATACTTTGAAACCAATGGCTGTCTTCACAAGAAAGATAACCGTAAAAGTGATATCACAGCAACCCCACTTGACCAATCACCTGTCAACTTCCTCAATGCAACACCAATGAACTCTAGTGCATTTTGTCTGCTGAAAACGTGGTCTCTGGGGCCGATGCTTACATTCAGTGGATTGTCTCTGAAAACTCAGTCAAGATGTGTTGTCTAAGGACTTGGAAATCCATCGCTGAAGCTTGTAAAAATAAAACTGTAAAAATAATCTGAACAAATATGGTCGATGATGAGCGAAATAATTCCAATTACAGCATGAGATCTGGAGAAGTATTCTTTTAAAGTTCGATTATATCGCGGTATGTAATGAATTTGGATCTAAAAATGATCCATGTTATAATCAGAAACTTAGATGTTGATCTTATTTTATTTTTTTAAAAATATGTTTTTCTTTATTGCACAATAGAATATATATAAGTTTAAATAAAATTCAAACACCTAAATTGTGAGTAAAACTTCAGCAACGCTTTTATGATTGCTTGATCTCGGCTTCTTTTGAAGAATCAGAAGCGTCTCTTTCATCCCTAATAAAGCCTCGTTTTCGGCTTTACCGACTCTTCAAAAGAAGCCGAGAATAAACAATCTGGAGAGCGCTACTGAACTTTTACTCACAGTTTAAGTATTTAAATTTAAGTTTTTTTTCTTCTTTCAACCCCCGAATTTCTTGGTTTCTTTTTCCATTTTGTTCCAAAATTTAATCGTCTCTTCGCTTGTTTTTCTAGTGTAGTTTCTCTTATGCGTCCTTTTTTTTAACACTCAGAAACGATAAAACGTTTCGCTCTTATTTGTTATTCAATTCTTACATTGTTACTCTGACACCAAATGGGCTTCAGAAAACTACAAGCACCATGTGTGCACATGACAAAAATATCACGCCATCCATCAGTTTTCATAAATGACAATTATTTGCCTCAAGAAATCATGCTTGGTCTATCCTGATGTAATATTAATATTATATGAGATGCCTCAAGAAATCATGCTTGGTCTATCCTGATGTAATATTAATATTATATGAGATGCCTCAAGAAATCATGCTTGGTCTATCCTGATGTAATATTAATATTATATGAGATGCCTCAAGAAATCATGCTTCGCCTATCCTGATGTAATAATAATATTATATGAACTGCCTCAAGGAATCATGCTTTGTCTATCCTGTTGTAATGTTAATATTATACGAGCTGCCTCATGGTAAATCATGTTTCACCTATTTTGATGTAATAGTATTACTATATGAGCTGCCTCAAGGAATCATCTTTGCCAGCTTCGGCCTCAAACACCTAAACACTTTTGTAACATATCTTCTGAGTACTGGAATTAAACTGGAATTTGTTCCTCTATGGTAGAAAAAGTAAAACAGCGAGAAACCGTTATTACAGCGTAGAAAATAATAACTAGTAAACATATAGAAACAGAGTGACATTTGAGCGATACTTGTAAATAAATATCAGCAATCCTTTTGATGGTATTTATGGAACTTCCTCATATATTTGTGCCAGTTTCGGCAACTTACCAGTATATTTCAGTCTATATCTTTCTATCAGTATGTGTGTTTGTATAACTATATATAACTGTATAGCGTTCTTATATTTTCCAGAATAACTTTTGTTAGAGAGTAAACCATTGACAAGTGCCTTAGTTTGCATGTGAATGATAACATTTGACATTATGAAACGAAACAAAGGCGAAAGATAAAAAAATGTAAAAAATTTTTTCACTTCACTTACCTTGCTCCTTCAATGGCACGTATCCAGGCGTTACACTCCGACTCCGTCTCAGCTTTCAGCTCATATTGCCTGGCTCCTTCCTTGCGGTACGTTATGGCAAAACAATACTGTGGAAAGCAAACAAGACGGGAAATAAATGTCATGTAACATCGACAGGAGATTTCCTAAAGAAAGCCATGATACAGAAATGTCAAACCTTTCACTGCTTGGGATATGATTTCCAGCCGCAGAAAGCTTGTTTACAGTGTATCTGACTAGTGATAGAAATCAACGCAGAAAGCTTGTTTACAGTGTATCTGACTAGTGATAGAAATCAACGCAGAAAGCTTGTTTACAGTGTATCTGACTAGTGATAGAAATCAACGCAACTGTAAGAATAAGATTGAAACATAACAAATGTATACTTCGATAGAACACACACATATCGTTTAAACTCAGATATGAATGTAAAAGAAAATAAAAATGATGCACACAGTTATAACTTACAATGTCAATATCTTGAAAGTTGTGCTTACTTTGGTACTAATACACATAAAAAGGTTTTGGTCCACTAACCGTTGCTATAAATTCAATGTGAAAACGGACATTCTATTCCAACAAGCATTACTTTATGTGTTTACTTTATGAATATAAAATAAAATAAAAATGATACATACAGTTATAACTTACAATGTCAATATCTTGAAAGTTGTGCTTATTTTGGTTTTGGTCCACTAACCGTTGCTATAAAATTCAATGTGAAAACGGACATTCTATTCCAACAAGCATTACTTTATGTGTTCAAGTTGTCAACTATAAATATATAAAAAAACACGTGCTGGAATACACTAAAAAAAGACGAGAGAATATTGACATTCCAGTACAGAGTATAACGACTTTATGAATAATGTCAAAATTATACTTTTTGTTAAGTTGTGGGTAAAATTATCTTATACCATTCTGAAGTTGTTTTCGAACAACTAAACTGTTTTCATATGAAAATAACGATTTTGTAAACATTCAGTTTCAGAGTTAATCAAGGTATAGTTTAAACAAATGTTGTAGGGTCTGTTAGAGAGGTAATTACAAGATTAAGTATGAATGAATCAGATACAAAACTGTCGAAGCGGGTGTATAGACAGGTAAAAGTTTTATTTCGATAGACTGATGTTGTAAATAGGTTATTAAAACTTCTCTGTTATGTATGAAATCCTTTATAACAGCGGCAGTCAAATACCACTACTTGATTACAATAGTCCTAGATTTAGTGGTGGTGGGTGCTGGCTTTCCTCTAGTCTGTCAGTTCAAAATTAGAGACGGCGAGCAAATATAGCCCGTATGTTACAGTGCGCGAATATCTGAAATAATCAAAACAAAATAACCTGTTTATCAATTATCAAACACTCATTTTTTTTACTTGCTTCATATCGTCAGGAAATTCTGTATTATTTAGTTATATTCATGAAATCGGAACATTTAACAAGGAGTTGAATATTCACTTTTATCTATATACCCAGGTGTTAAGTCCTAGGATATCTGTACGGATAATATAAACAGTACTTTCTATTTAACTATTATTTTCAGACAACAGTTATGATTCAGCATATATAAAAAAACTGTCACTTCAATAACCAGTAAGACATTATTTTCTGCTTATGTGATTATACACGAAAACATATTTGTTCGTCAACTGACATTAAATTCATTGAATATAAGAAATGTGCCAGCTTTTTTATAGTATGTCAAAGAACGGCGTATTTTTGAAAAATTTAAACAAAACAGGCTTCTTTATGGACTTTATGGTTCGTGGATAAATTTCAACAAAATCCCCAAATTTAATAGAGGTTAGCATGCCTAAAAATGTATTTATTCAACCTCATGTTTCCAATCTATTTCAAAAATTCATAATCAGGTGGCAACTAAGCTTAGCAGTTAAGCCTACTCTCCCACCAAGTGAGGAGCTATTAAGAGCTTATATTTGATTGAAAACATTTACATTATGTGAACTCTTTTTTTTTTTATGCTAATATACGTACCGAGTCAGATAATCCGAATATCGAATGGCGGTTCTCAGTACAATTGTTTCATGCAGTAGCTAATTCTTGCTTATAAAATATATCCCTAAGTTAAACAAGGCAGTAATAATGAGTTCCAAGTTAATAGGGTGTGATAATTCTCGATTATGTGTCCACTTGACATTTTGGTCAGCTTTGAAGTTAATGTTGTGGAAGTAAAAAAGCTTGAGCAACAAAACCAGAGTTTGCTAAAAATACTAAAGTTACACCAAAGAAGAAACGTTGGCTTTATTTTTTAAAGAAATCGTTTCCAAACGTCAATTACCGCTAAGAACAACTAACCCTTTTTAAAGAGGCGGTTGTACATAAGAGAGGAATGTCTAAGCTACATTAGCAGCTAGTCTCATGAAAATGGTTCTGGAATTGTTTTCTGATCATGTGAGAAAGAAATTGAAAAAAGATCAGAAGCAAGAATGAACAATAAAAACGTATCCTTTAGAAACCAATTCTCTTATCGATTTCTCAAACGTATATGTCCATAAAATCGTGTATTATCTGTCGAATAGGTCAAATTTGAGACCATATAAAGAAAATGTCGTTTAAAAAGAAGCTAATGGATAAGAGAAAGATGAGATTCAAATATTAACCAAAATGTTTCTAAATTCTGTACGAAACTCCAATCACAAACCTTATTACGTTAGCAGAAAAGCAGTGCAAAATTGTTTAAAAACAATATACTAAAATCTCTAAGTGTTTAAATAATATCAACAAGTTTCAACCTACCACAATCAGACTGTCATTGTAATGTAGCGAATATAAATCCATTTAAGTTGTCCATGTGAAATCTCCTATTAGTTGAAGATATTCTTTAACCACGCCAACGCATAAGAAAGATATTTTAGTGTGTTTTTTTATTTTCAGAAGATGAGGATCACGCTGAGTGATTAAATTTAACAATGTGATCAGCTTTACAGTGGAAGTGGTTTTTAAGCAATTAAAACTGCGACTTCTCAGCCTAAAGGAGCGAGCCACCTCCAGGCAATGTATGACTAACGACAACTTTGAATTTATAATTTAATTAATTAGAAGAGACAACACTCAAAATTGAAACATGGCAAAAACATCTGAGGTTGATATTACAAAGCGACATTATAAAACAACCCATTTCGTTTGTGTAACTTGAAATAACACCCAAGTTCTTCTAACAGCTTTGTTCCGTCCCTTTATGGAATCTGGCATGGTGTGGTGGTTAAGTCGCTTGACTCGCAATCTACGGGTTGTGGAATCTAAACCCATTTCCGAACTTGCTCGCTCTTTCAACAGTTGAGGTGTTATATTGGGGCGGTCAATCCCACTATTCGCTATTAAAAGAGTAATCAAACAGTTTTTGGTAAGTGGTGTTGATTAACTGCCTTCACTCTAATCTACCACTTCAAAATTAGGGACAGCTAGCATAATTAAGCCATAAATAGCTTTTCGCGAAATTCAACAAACAACTTTCCATTTCTTGAATCAGATCAGTTAAAATCAAGAATCTTATATGATTTACCTTCCCCTAATCGTGAATGTTTAGAGATTCTGATACATGGAACTAAGACATTCACGTTTTCATTAATTAAAACACTAAATATTCAAAATCTAAAATCATGTATGGAAATTATATTCGTATAATCTGCACGGCTATGGTGTACATACAATGATGTGTATTGGATCTAATTATCAAAGTAAAATCCAAAATGAGGTCAATTACAAGATAGCTACTTCCTAGATCATTCAGTCCAAGAAAAATGGATTTATTGTGTAATTCAAATGCACGTGCATCGTTCTAAAATATTTTTGATATATTAAATAAGAAAACCATGCTTAAAAAAGTCTATACAACTTGGGAAATAATTATGCAAACATGACACGTGTACACGAGCCACAAACATTGTATAATTGCAACTAAATGGTCAATTTATTGTTATTACAATTTATCATTACAGAAAAGACAACAAAAGAGCAAATAAGAAATACCCTGCACTAGTATTTTGTATTTGCTTTAAACAAAACAGTACACCTTGTTTTTATGTTATTATATGTTTATCAATATATGATTAAGAATTATTGTTTCAAATGTCCTTTATTGCTTTCCA
>NW_013665744.1:689322-709311 GCF_000517525.1 Limulus polyphemus
TGCTTACCACAATTTAGCCAAATTGTTTGATTGTCGTTCGAACCTTTCAGCTTACATATAAACCCATACAGCCTTAATAATTTTCAGATCAGGGCTTTGTGTAGGACAAGCCATAGTTACAAGTGTTCTATCGTTTGAGATCATTATCTTACAGGAAGATGAGCCGCTGCCCAACAGGTCTTGTTTCTGAAGAAATGATAAGTGATGAATAAGAATTCGCTTGTGGCTGTCAGCAGTCAAAGTGCTATCAAATTTGTTTAGATTTCTAACGCCGCCATGGATTGTGATACATTTCACAGTTATATTGGTTCCCAGGCATGTTTCACTGTTGTTATTGCGCATCGTTGATTATTGTTAAACAATTTGAACTTGGATGCATCTGTGAAGAGCACCTTCATCCAGCTTTTCTCATCCCAATGCTCAATGTTTAATGTTTGAGAAGATACACATCCATTTAGGATATGTTTTATACAATTCCTAATTAAACATGAAACTTAGCATCAGTCTGTCGCATGAAATAGCTTTTATCAGCCCAAGGTTTGATTTCTACATGTTTTTCTTGTGAAATATTTGTTCTGAAAGCCATTAGTACGTCTGCGACACTTATACTGGGAATAATACGACTGCATGTATTTTTATACGCATTATGCTGATATGGCACTGTCTGATTCGTTGTATGACAGCCAATCAATTTCTAAGCTATCAACACGTGACTGTACTCTTAATTATCAGTTTATTTTCATTATACTTTTATTTCATATCAAAGTTTTATTATTTTTTTAAAGAATTAAATCTCAATACTGTAATTTCTTATCAATATTTTTTCTCTACTGATCATGATTAGCAATGTCCATCGATACATTCTGAAAAGTAATAGCAATACAAACAAATAGTTAAAATATGATAGTTTTTTGCTCCGAAAGTAACTACTAAGACAAGTTATTTTCCGACTTTACATCCATCTGTTTTCATATTAAATGTCTATTCTCAGTAGTGGTATGCAATGAAGACATTAGGGCTGTTGTGAACGGAGTAAATACGCGCGTTTGCACGGGTTTACAGAGAAACTATGGCAACGGATCAAATACCCATAATGCTAATGACACGACATTATTGTTTTCTAGTGTAGACTCCCAGTAACTTTCGAACACTATGGTTGAAAAATAATAGGCTAATGCCATTCGTGCCCAAGTTAGGATATAATTGCATATGACTCAAAGTATGTTCACCTGTCATTATGTATACTTTATTTGATAGTTCTAAGATCGAAAAATTCGACATATTTATATAAAAAAAAGCTATTATGCAGCGTAATTTTGTGATTTCCCCTTAAGTTGAAAAATAAATCATACATCCAGTTCTAAGATATGTTTTTTTTACATATGCATATATGTAATTTTATTTATTCATACATACTAGAAAATATTAAAGAAAATGTGAATAACTGGAAAACTTTTTTAATGTTTTTTTAATGTTTCGAAATTAGTTATAAAATGTTAGCGAAGAGTGAAACTTGATAACACGTTAAGAAATGAAAGATGTGCAATTTGAATAAGAAATAAACGATCATATCTTAATATTTTGTTTGTTTGTTTGCTGCTAAGCACAAAGTTATGCAATGAACTATCTATGTTGTTTCATCGTGGGGGTTGAACCCCGAATTGTAGCGTTTAAACAGTTAAGCTTACCGCTGAGCAAGCGGGTGGATAGTTGAAGTATTCTCGACAAATATTTGATTATTATATGTACTATAACACATAACTGACAGAAATCTTATCCGAAATTATTCAGTGATCACATAGTGGTTAGTGTGACGAAATGTGGATCCATAGGGCCATTGGGTCATGAGGGCGTTTTGAAAGTGACGGTCAAATACAACTGATTGGTTAGAGTAACTCAAGAGTTGACAATGGTTGCTTTTGACTAATTGCCTTCTCTCTAGCCTATCATTTCAAAATTAGGAACTGCTATGCGCAGATAGCCCTTGTTTAACATTAAGTGAATATCGAAAAGAAACAAACACGTTTATACGAATTAACTTGTAACTTGTTTCATTCTATATTTTGGATTTTAGAAACACTGAAAGACTTTTGGATTAGTATATTATGTTAGTTTATGACTCTTTTAAAAGCGACTTTAACATTTACTTTAGATTTAATATTAGGCCAGTCATTTACCTTTTCCAATAATGTAATTAGCTTCAGGCGAATTAAGAACGTTGCTGACCCTTATGTATCATTAGGTAAATAATCACGAACAGAGGATTGATCTTCCTCCATTCATATTATTCTTCCTTCTTTAGATAAGCTTCAGAAAGTTTCATTCTATAAGAGTTGAATTTAATACAGGGAAGCTCGTACCAAAAATTTTGTGTCACTGCTAATTTTGAAATTCTTATTTGGGTTAATTCTTGTGTCGCTAATAATTTTAAAATTCTACTTTGGGTTTTCTGTCGATTTCTGTATATGACATTGTTACCAATGAACGCAAAATATAATGTATGAAATGGTTACTTACGAATAATTTGGTTTAATTTCAGGACAGTTAAGGTTAACATTAATGTGAGGCCTATAACCGTCTTTTTAATTAACTAATTAATTTTTGGTGTTTAATAATTTTCAAACTAATCTTTTTTAATTAATCTAAAACTACGATTCATCTGCTAATGTCCTTCTGTCTTCAGGTGTGTAGTTTTAAGATAACCATTTTAAAGATTCGAACATGAATACGAGACCTTAGGAGCATTAGTGTTATCACCTGGATTGGATTGTTGCCCATTAAGAATGACTTAGAAGAATTATCTCATGGACTGGGTTGTTGTCCATTAAGGATAACTTAGAAGCGTTATCTTTTGGATTTAATTGTTATGCTCTTAAGTCATTCTTAATGGGCAACAATCTGGTCCAGGAGATAACACTTCTAAATTATCTCTAATGGATAACAATTCAGTTCATGATATAACTCTTCTAAGTTATCCTAATGGGCAACAATACAGTCCAGTGGATAATAATCCTTAAAAGAACTAACACTTCTAAGTTATTCTTAATGGGCAACAACCCAGTCCATGATATAATGTTCATAAGTCATTCTTAATGGGCAACAATCCAGTCAAGGAAATAACACTTCTAAGTTATCCTTAATGGGTTATCTCCTGGACCAGCTTGTTGCCCATTAAGAATGACTTAAGAGCATTATCTCCTGGACAAGATTGTTGCGCATTAAGAATGATTTAGGAGCATTATCTCCTGGACTGGATTGTTGCCCATTAAGGATAACTTAGAAGTGTTATCTCCTGAACTAGATTGTTGTCCATTAAGGATAACTCAGAAGTGTTATCTGCTTGACTGGATTGTTACCTATTAAGGATAACCTTAGATATTGTACTTGTAATTCTTAGTAAGCTCTGCAAAGTTCATTACTCGGTTTGATTACAGCAAGATTATGTATGTAAACTTCCCATTTTATTGTCATTAAAAAAAAGAAAAGTAGCATTTAAAAAAATGTATTTTTTAAGGGATTGAAATCGAATAGGAATGTCTTAAATTTTTTGTACAAATTAGTAAGAGACGGAAATTTATTATAAACACATTAAAAAAGTCCACCAAAGAAATCTAGTTGTTGTTGTGAAGATGAAGGGAATATAATAATTTTATATATTTTCAACTGCACCTTCACAAACACTTTTGTGCTTATTAGCGTATATCAGATCTTATACAACAAGATGTGGCTAAATGTTTGGTCATAAAACATAGACGCTTGAAACGTTATTTGTAATGAATATATATTTTAATGATGCACACCATGAAGTATTTCAGTTAATATTAAGTAAGAATATGCTGCACAGTTGAGAACTGCAACCTCAAACAATACTAGCTCTCACCAGTCCAAGTATGTGAATAGCAGGTAAATCGACCGAATGGAGCTTTATTAACGTTATAACGTACGAATCGCTCTACCATCGACTTAGTTAGACTCATTAGAGCTGAATTTGGTCGAATCAGTAGCTCTTTAACTGGTACAAGTTTTCTCTGTGCCATTTCATGGAGATAGCGTGTTTGAAGCCGTAAATTTTCAGACAGTGCTTAGTACTTATCTTAAAATTAACATTAATACAACTCCATCAAATTAAATAATTTATTTAAATCCGAAATATCAATATCCTCTTATATTTGCCCGGCATGGCCAGATGGTTAGGGGCGCTCGACTCACAATCTTTCGGTCGCGGGTTCGAATCCCCGTCACACCAAACATGCTCGCCCTTTCAGGCGTGGGGACATGGTGGTAATGATAACTAGCTGCTTTCCCTCTAGTCTTACACTGCTAAATTAGGGACGGCTAGCGCAGATAGCCCCCCTCGTTTAGCTTTGCGCGAAATTCAAACCAAACAATCCTTTGATATTTAAGTAGTAGTAATTGAAAATAACAAAGTAACGAAACGGTAGGAAGTATGGATAACAATAGGAGGAAAAAAGTGGTAGGAAGTATGGATAACAATAGGAGGAAAAAAGTGGTAGGAAGTATGGATAACAATAGGAGGAAAAAAGTGGTAGGAAGTATGGATAACAATAGGAGGAAAAAAGTCACATGCAGCAACAACATAAAACTAAACTTGAATAATTTAGCGTGTTATAAAATTAGAAAAAACTAGTTTAGAGTAATTACGCGACGAAAAGTTTATTGTTATTTACGATCTTTTTTCTTCGTCTTCTTTTTTTTTCTATTTTTTTTTGGTATCGCTTAGACATGATTCACCTGCTCAAGATTAAGTAAGAAAGTAGAAATATAGGAATAACATTTTTATAAGCGTACATTTGGGATACAAATATTGTTCACAAATTCAAAAAGTGTAGACATAATTTGTATGCTTCGAAATCCACCTATTTAGTTGTAAAGTTACCGCAAAATAAATTTAAAAAACGAAACTATAAATAAAAAAATGTCTAGCTATTCACATTTTAAAAACAATCTTAGGTAAAATATAGGCTTAGCGCCCATAATATTTTCCTCTGAAATGTTCGCCAATACAGATGTACGTGTGTTTAGATAGGATAGATAACGATTTATAGAAACTACCTTTGAATAAAAACCTTTTTTGTTTGTAACACACAACTGGAACATTCTAGAGCAAACTAAGATAGTTTCTAGCATTCTTTATATAACACACATATATATACTACTTATTAAATAAATGGAACAAATCAGTAATAGCAAAGCGATGAATAGATATCAGACGTCTGTTTTCGTAATGAATTCCATGCATAATAATTTGAAGTTTAATCCTGATATCCCAACAGAGTAGCAGTGAATTACTAGCGCCACCTAGGGGCATATTGAAAGTAACCTTAGGTCTCTTCTGTTGCTGATTATGTTTATTGATTTTAAATGTGGCTCTAACTAATAACATTTATACTCCAGTAAGTTACAATAGTCTCTTGTACATCTTTATTTGAGATAATGACTTGAAACTTCTTTAACGTGTATATCAGTCAATGTGAACAGGTGATATCATTGATACTTGAAACCATCGGTGAAACTACATAATTCCTGGAAATTTTAGAAATAAATAAAAGTCTAAAACTTCTAAACGACCAAATAAACTTAAGCTCTTCCCCCACTTGTCTCAAGATGAATGTCAAGGTAACTTACGGTTCTTTCTTTAAACATATATATATAAACCCTGTTACAAAACATTTCAATCTGTACCTGATGATGCCTTTACTGGCGAAATCATGGTCTTGAATAAATGATGTAATTGTAAAACGTACATTTGTCTTTTTTTCCTCAATTCTGTAAGTAATATCAGTCAGGGTATGACACCGACAGCGTGCTTTAACTATTGAAAAATCGTTTCACTCAGTTGTTTTATTTGACAATGTGTAAGCATTTTATAAAATATATGTATATTGTGACGATAAATAAATACATGAAAAATAACGATTGAAACTCAGTCTAACATTCCAAATTTTTGTATATCTTTTAGTGTCAAATTTTAGTGAAATCAAGCAAACATTACATTTGTCGTTTCACAATAATTAACCACTGGATATTATTTGGAAAACCTCTGTTTCGCTTTATAAGGAAGAGTAGATAGTACAAGTGTCGTGATGATGATGATAAGGATGGTACAGTATCATACTTTAGGAAAAATATTGTTGTAACTGTTTCATACGTTCTTTATGAATTCGCCGACTTAAGTACCAGCAAAGAAGTCCCTTAGAACGGTTTAATACTATTTCCTGCTCCAATGGTGATTTGTAATATTTGGAATAAGTCTCACCAACAACATCCTGGACTGTGAATCCAATGATTCATGGTTCGTGACCTATCATTGCAAAAAATAGCTCTGCACTTTGGAGTCGTAAGTGGGTTATAAGTGTGACAGTCAAATCGCACCATTTGGTCAAACAAAAGGAAAATAAAATTCTACACAAACAAATGTTCACCAACAACATATTTTGGGAGACAAACAGATAGCTAAAATGATATACTGAAATTAAAATATATTCAATTAGATACTGCCAAATTGGCGAAGAGATACAACAGACTTTTTTTTAATTTGACGATTACGATTATTAACAAAGCCCCTCCCCAGTGGCTCAGCGGTAAGTCTGTGGGATTTATAACCCTAAAAATTAGATTTAAATACCCGCAGTTGCAAGAGTACAGATAGCACATGGTGTAGCTTTGCGATTAACAAACAAACAAATTATTCAAGAACTTTTATGCGAATATGCTGTCAACGAATTAAGATATATTTGTGAAAAATCTCGAATAATAGATGTAAAATGACTTTTTGTTTTAGGTATCGTTCAGGAAAATAATGTTGCTTAGTATGCTGTATTAATGACCTATAACTGTGATCAAGAATTTCAAGGTGTTTTGATAAACAACGCAAAATATATACAATTATTCTTATCTTGAAAAAGGTTTATTTTATTATCCCTGCCGTCAAATTAACGAACTTTCGTGTAAAAATTCTTCCCTGATGTATTTTTTATCTTTAAAAAACACTTATAGTGCTTTGGTCAGTTAGTGAATAAATACAGTGGCTCAATGACTTTAAGCACAGCTTTCTTGAAATCTCCATCTCGATGCTTAGGGATCATAACTCATTATCAGGTTAACTTGGGTACTTAATGTTTGAATTTTTAATTGTTGGCCTGAATCTACACAATAAATGACTAATGACTAATGTGACGACATACTAGAGTTCACATGATGGGCGCAAAAATTATGGGGTGGGGTAATAGCAATTCCAGAGAGAGGAAAAAAAAGAATGAACCAAAACACTGACGAAGTTTCTCACAGCCGATTGACAGGAACTTCAGAAGATTTTCAGTAATCGCCATGTAAACATATTTACCTAAAGATAGTTTTTGGTGAGAATGTGGATGCTAAATCCATCCTAGTTTCATTACATGTAAGACACAACAAATTTCTCGGCGTAATCTTACAACAATGGCAAACTATTCTGTTAAAGGCTAGATAATAAAGCACAAATAATTATGTTTAAAAGTTGTAAACATTAGTACCAAAAGGAATGTCTGTATATATGTGTGTGTGTGTGTTAGTTGTTCCCTCGTTTCATCAAAGGCAATATTTTTATCAGTTTGACATGCGAATCTCGAGAGATAGTTTGAAACAAAAAGGTTGTCTTCATGTCAGTGAATACTATGGTATTCTGCGTTACTTCTAAACGTTTCTTGTTTACTTATTCTTATGTATCTCTTTCTTACTGTAGTAGCCCTCTCTGTATATAATAGAAGCTTTAACTTTCATGTGCATAATTTTATCTCGTTTACGTCAAGTGCGGACCCCTGGGAAATGTAATTGGCGTATGAGTAGGGTTTACTAAAGGTACATCTTATTCCTGTTGTCATGGCAACACTAGAACAGTGTATTGTAATCAGCTCTTCTCGAAAACACGCATTCCACGAAGAATATTTGTGTAGGCAAGTACGTTTAATCATAACAAGATAAAATCATCCTTACCCCCTACCCCTTTTTCCCTCTTGGGATATTTTCCATCTGAAAATGGAGGTTTAACTTTTTTTTTTCTTAAAGCATACCCTTCCAAAGCTACGTTTTGCCACTTCTGGACGTGGGTTATCAAGAGACATAGACACATGGTATTGTGTCAGTTATTACCTTGTGTAAGAAGTACCGTCTAGTGTCGTCTACATTTCTTAGAAAGATGGAGGCTGAACAGCTAATGAGCATTAAATCCTTGACGAAAACTTTAGAGTCTATTTTATTTTTTTGTAATAACGTGTTCCTAGCGGACATGTTCCTTTAGGAATGAAGACAAAAAGATAAGGCGCTGGGAATTCAACAATATTTTCTTAAAAATAACACAACATTGTTTTAGTACTGTCGACAACTTGCTTTTATTTTTAAACAAATTGTTAACCAGGCAGCATTACAAGATTTATAAAAAGAATAGACTAATTTATTACTGGAGAATCAGCTTATGCTAAAACAAACGGCGATTATACACATTGAATTAAAACACCTAAAGTTGAAATAATGATTTGTTTGACGTCAACCTCTGCATTGAAAATAAGCCTAATACTTTTTCTTTCTTTACAATAATTTTTATACTTTTATACACTTACCAATACATTAAAACATAAAATCACCACTTATTTTAAATTGTAGCCATAAGAACTTCGATTTAGTGATCTGTGGTGTATCTAGTTTCCAAATGTCTGACGTCAATTCATGACGTAAGAATGTTGCACTTACAAGTCTTGATTCGCACATCACAAACTATCTTTGTACGAGTTACCGATAACCATGGTTACTAACGAAATATCTCAAAGCGGGTAAAACATGGCTAAGAGGTTATAAACACATAACAGTTAGCTTACCATTATCAGAAACTTGTGTGAAATTAGTCCTAAGGATTTAGATTTCGATCGAAATATGAGCATAAACTCTACATAAAAGTATAAGTTACAAATGAAGGTGCATTTCTGTTAACATTTAATTTAACTGCTTAAGCCTGAATAGCACCTGAAGTAGAAAATGGGCTAAAAGGCCAGGTCAGAAACCCCTCTGGCTCAGATTTACCTATTTCTAATTTTCAACTAACTCACCAGGGAGGAGGCAGCCAATCACAAGCACCCACAAACTAAAATGAGTTTTATGGGGTTACTTTTATCAAATAAGCAGATTGGCTGTCACTCCTACAATCACCCGCAGCTAAAAACATTGTATTGCAACTTAAACCTTGGACCTTCGATCCAGAGTTTAGAATGCTAACTACCAGGTCACATCCCCATTTATTAAAGAATAAAAGATGCGTTTAAATATTCAGTTGTTAAATTAAGCACTTAAAGTTGCTGAAACAAAATGTTAATTTTTTGCTCCAATCAGTCGTTGTGTACATAAAACAAAAGCTTGTAATTTGATAGTGAGACATTGTTCACTGAAAAAAAAAATTAAGTTAGAATGACATTACTTCGTCCACTGAAAAATATTTTAAAATATTAAAATCTGAATGGCATCAGTCGATACCAAAGACAAACGTTCATTAATAACATAATAAAAGATAACTACGATTTCAGACATTTGGTTTATCAAAACAATAGTACATATAAGCTTATCAGTGTTCAAAGGTAAATAAAATCAAGTATTGGATATTTCTAAATGATTATTTCTATCAATTTTTAATCTCTACAAAAACACAGTTGCTTACACACAAGTATTTTCAGTTTGTTTGTAAGAGATTTCAAAAACGTCATGTGGCTACTAAAAGCCTCATCCTACACAACATATTGCTCCTATAACATCATATAACAATATAAACACAGCATATTGCACTTATGACATCATAAACAATATAAACACAGCAAATTGCACCTAGATATATCATATAACGATGTAAATACAGCATATTGCATCTATGTATATCATATTACAATATACACACAGCATATTGCATCTATCACATCATAAGCAATATCAGCACAACATATTGCACTTATGACATCATAAGCAATATAAACACAGCAAAGTGCACCAAGATATATCATATAACGATATAAACATAGCATATTGCATCTGTGTATATCATATTACAATATACACACACTTAGCATATTGTACCTCTGCTGTTATACTAAAAACACGGCGTATTGCAAATCTATATATCACATAACATATAAACACAGCATATTGCACCTCGGTATATCATATTACAGTATAAACACTGTTAGTATGTTATACCTCTGTTGTTATACTAAAAACACGGCGTATTGCAAATTTATATATCACATAACATATAAACACAGCATATTGCACCTCGGTATATCATATTACAGTATAAACACTGTTAGTATGTTATACCTCTGTTGTTATACTAAAAACACGGCGTATTGCAAATCTATATATCACACAACATATAAACACAGTATATTGCACCTCGGTATATCATATTACAGTATAAACACTGTTAGTATATTGTATCTCTGCTGTTATACTAAAAATACGGCGTATTGCAAATCTATATATCACATAACATATAAACACAGCATATTGAACCTTGGTATATCATATTACAGTATAAACACTGTTAGTATGTTATACCTCCATATACAGTATTTTCTAGGGCATACAATGGACAGTGGCTGTATTTGTTTACAGTTTATAACATCTCTTTTTATCTATTTCATAAAAAAATACATTTATGCCCATGATGTCTTCAAATCTAAGCATAAACTATCAATTATGAGAGGAGTGGCCTAGCTGTTGTGCCGAATTGCGAACGGGAAGGCCCAAGGTTCAAGCCACGGTATTCTGCTGAACACACTCCACACTTTTAGCAAAGTGGATGTTATAACTGCGACAGTCAATCCCGTCCTTCGATTAACATCAGTCGTATAGGATCACGTGCTGCTGAATGATTGCCCTCCCTGTTTTCGGCAGTTTTAACTTATACATGGCTATACTTGAACTATAAGGGTTCTATGACCTGGTCGCTTAGCTCATGTATCCCATAAGGTGTAGTTCAGGTTGAAAATAACAAATAACAAGCAGGAGCATAAGATTGAAGATCGTTTCGGTAGGATTTTTTTTTAATTCGTGCATCATATTATGAGCTGAGCGTGGCCCAACTGTTAGCATGCCGGAATATGGAATTAAGGGTATTAGTCCCGTTACCGGAAAAATGTTTGCCCCTAGTGGCTCAACAAGATGTCTGTCTATTTGTTTGTTTGCAATTAAACACAAAGCTACACAATGGGCTATCTGTGCTCTGCCCAATATGGGTAGAGAAACCCGGATACTAGCGTTGTAAGTCCGCAGACATACCGCTGTGCCACTGGGGGGGGGGGCAGGAGGTCTAATGGCTTATGACTCTACTAATAGCACAGATAGTCCATTATGTAGCTTTGTGCTTAACAACAAACAAACCATTTTATTATCAATTTAGATATTTTGTTGAAGTGTTAAAGGAATCAAATGATTCACGAGAAACGTACCTGCTATACGCGTCTTTTCATATTTAGAAAACAGTAAATCTTGTGGGAATCATTCATGTCCAAAAAACCTAAACACTAAATTCGTTATTATTAATTAAAATTTCCGTGATCCTTTATTTATTGTGTTAAACATCGAGCCCTTTTTAGAAAACGTTAAATGTTTTTTGTTGTTGTTTTTGACAGGCAGAGGAGACAGTAAAACTTTTAAAATGCTTTATTTATACAATACTCTAACACGTGACTGACTACTAGATCAGTTACTAAAATGTTCTTGAAACATGATTCAGTAGACAATAAATAATTAAATAATGCAATGCTCTCTTAATCAATATAAATATAATAGTACTGTCTGTTCTATGTCCATGTAACTAATTCGCAGAGTGTGGATGGATCTTCACCAAAGTTGGTATGGAGGTTCATTAGGTCCCTGTGGGGGTACATTTACACATTTTCAGTTTTGCGGTTTTATGGGCATTTTTTCCACTACTTCGCCCCCTGTAGATGGATCTTCACTACATTTGGTATGGAGGTTTATTGGGTCCATGAGGAGATACATACACATTTTCAGTTTTGTATTTTGTGTTTTGC
The DNA here is from genome assembly GCF_000517525.1 of Limulus polyphemus. NCBI lineage: Eukaryota > Metazoa > Arthropoda > Merostomata > Xiphosura > Limulidae > Limulus > Limulus polyphemus. Next base: position 701,394 of record NW_013665744.1, read on the forward strand.
GATTTTTATGGGCGTTATTGCAATTTTTAACCACTACTTCACCCAATATAGATGAATGTTCACAAAGTTTAGTATGGAGGTTCATTGAGTCCATGTGGAACACATACACATTTTCAGTTTTGCATTTTGCGGTTTTTACCACTACTTCGCCCCTATTGATGGATCTTCACCAAATTTGGCAGGAAGGTTTGTTGGGTCCATGGGGAAAATAAATACATTCAGTTTTGCATTTTGCGTTTTTTCGCACTATTTCGCCCCCTGTTGATCGATTTTCACCATATTTGGTATGGAGGTTTGTTGGATCCATGGGGAATATATACAAATTTTCAGTTTTGCATTTTACGGTTTTTATGGGCGTTTTCTATGGTTTTTACTACTACTTCGTCCCTATTGATGGATCTTCACCAAATTTGGCATGAAGGTTTGGTGGATCCATGGGGAGATAAATACAAACATTCAGTTTTACATTTTGCGTTTTATGCCACTACTGTGCTCCCTATTGATGGTTCTTCACCAAATTTGGCATGAAGGTTTGTTGGGTCCATGGAGATATACATACAAACATTCAGTTTTGCATTTTTCATTTTTGTAGGTACTCCAGCTAGTTAAATAATATTATTGAGCTTTAAAAACTTGAAGGGCTAATCGTTTGAAATGGTAATTACTAGTAATGAAACCCTAAACCTTGATTAATCTTTTTTTTTCAAAACATTACAACTTCGTACTCGCCTTACTTGCAGGTACAATGCGTTATTTCCTGATTAATTCGAAATGAATTTGTAATAATAATAATCGTATCTTTGGTTAGAGCGCTCGACTCGCAATCTGCGGGTCGCAGGTTCGAATTCCCATCCTACCAAACATGCTTGCCCTTTCAGCTTGCCCTTTGTTATATTACCAAAGTTTTCCAAAAATAAAGAATAAAAAGAAAACATTTATAACAAATCAACATGAATATTAAGCATTCAACATAAACACCGTTGTTGGCCTAAGAACGATAGTTCTGTTGCTAAGCGACGATGTATATTGTTGAGCATTACCAAAGAAGGAGGTGAAAGCGTTCTCGACAGAGCGATAAAGGGAATAAGCCTTTAAAAGCTAGTGATACCAAGGATTTGAAATTCACCATAATTATTTTTATAGGTAATTACTGTAACCAACACAGTGCTTTTCTTCTTCTGTCTAGAATCTTCAAGACGACATTTTACATTACTTTCATTGCTGACTATTTTAGCTTTAGCCATAGATCTGCTCACATTTTCTTCTTACATCTTAACCCCTTACCCACTCTATAGTTTTCACTTGAACGTCGTAACCACTATTTTCTCTACCAAGCCGAACTCTTACGACTTATTCATAATATTCTTGATTTTTATATGTTAATAGTAATATTTCTATCCTATTTCAATTTCTAAGTATTAACCTTAACATCCTAATCTTCATTATCATGACCACCTATGTTTTTGTTTACTTTCTCGTCCTATTCACGACCTTCTTTGCCTCTCCCTTTTTGCGTGAGATCCTCTTGAGCTTCCCTGCTTCTTATAATTCATATGTTTTGCACATAATATGCCTTGTTTGTTGTTGTTTCACTGCTACTCACGAACTTTTTTATCAGTTTTTCTATCCATGCCTTACCCATTATCTCTACTTTTCATTACTTGTGCAAGTTACCTTGAAATTCTTCCCGTTTCTCTCAGTTTCTCATCTTACCCACAATTTTCCTAATTTCTCTTTCCTATGAAATTTACTTATGGCTTGCCCTTTCCTTTCAACCTATACTGTTTATGTAATTATTTCCAGCACCTGTATTTTTGTTGTAAGCTTATAACTTTGTTTGTTCCCTTCTTCCACACGTTCTTGAAATCTTTCATCATTCTCTCTTTACATCTTCCTCATTTTAATCTCCTGGTGACGCTCATCTACCTCTTTCTATTACCTTTCAACACAATTTCTTTTCTGCCTAACTACTTTCACTTCCTGTACTAGATCATCTTCTGGCTCAATAATATAACTCTCTACTTTTACTTCCTGTACTAGATCATCTTCTGTCTCAATAATATACCTCTCTACTTTCACTTCCTGTACTTGATCACTTACTGTCTCAATAATATACCTCTCTACTTTCACTTCCTGTACTAGATCATCTTCTGTCTCAATAATATACCTCTCTACTTTCACTTCCTGTACTTGATCACCTTCTGTCTCAATATTATACCTCTCTACTTTCACTTCCTGTACTTGATCCCCTACTGTCTCAATAATATACCTCTCTATTTCCACTTCCTATACTTAATCATCTACTGTCTCAATAATATACCTCTCTACTTTCACTTCCTATACTTGATCACCTACAGTCTCAATAATATACCTCTCTACTTTCACTTGCTATATTTGATCACCTACTGTCTCAATAATATACCTCTCTACTTTCACTTCCTGTACTTGATCACCTTCTGTCTTAGTACTATACCTCTCTACTTCCACTTCCTATACTTAATAATCCTCCATCTCAACAGCATCTCTATCTATATATCTGTCTCGTGCCCACATATATTTTAAACCATTTTATCTTGATCATCTGATTTATTCCTGTATCTTTCCCACTATTTATTTCTCCTTCCATTCACCTACAACTGAAACTCTTCTTCCTTCCCCTCCGTATGTCTTCTGTGTCACTTGCATTTTATATTCTTAGCCGCACATTCTTTCTTAATTACTCTAACAATTGTATTATCATGACTTTTATTGATTTTCGTCTCCCAGTTTATTATAATTTTAAGCATTCCATAATTTATTTTTCTCTATATTTATGTTACTTGTATTATAATTATTTTATTTTTTCTCGTTACTTGCTTTATTTTTAACAACTTGTTTTTTCGTTTCTTTTGAAAATTCAATTTCTTACGCCTTCAAGAATCTATCTCTCGCTTTCTTATTCTATTCATAACCTTATCGTATTTTATTTCTCGTTTTGCTGGTTTTATTAGTATGCACTATTTCGCTGCTCAATCTGTTCTTATCAATTGTCATTTTCTTTCCGTTTCTTAAATTGAAGCTTCTATAATTTCAACAAAAACCCATTTCGTAAGCTTGTTATCCTACCTCTGTTTAATAACCTTCCTCAAAATATGTTATATCAACTACATTTGGAATCACATCCATCACCATTAACGTTACATTTCTTTCTTCGAAAAAGACAGTAAGTACTGAAATGTAAAGCGTCTTCAAATTATATTTTTGTTGGAATAGTCTAAAAATGTTAATCACAAGTGTGTGTTTGGGGGGGGGGGGAAGCTATCTACTTGTGACAGAATTCCCTAATATTTACATTTAGAAAGTCTCCAGGTATTCTATTTGAAATCGTATTTTACTTCAAGCCATGTTCATCGCGTGGAAGTATTGTTTTACAGATTTAAATAGGATTAAAATCAAACAGTGAAAAGATGGAGAATCAGTAAAAAAAAAACAGTTGATTAGGTTTTGGTTGGAGGAAATGCGATCAAAGATCAACTCGCAGAAAAAAAATAGTATTCGTTATAAAAGTAACTTTATGAAAATTATCAAAGTAATTTATGCTCCCTGCGATAAAAAAAGCACGGTTCAGATGTAATCATAACTTCGCTTAGAATTATTCAGTTCGTGAGTTAAGTTTTTAGATAATAAATATACAGTGTAGAAAGTATCCTGACAAACAAGTGCATACAGTTTAAATTGAATTATTTTGACGCATATATATGATAAAATTTAGGTTTAGAATTGATCATTTAATAATAAATGGTGGGCTTATTATATACCATAGAGCAAGAACAAATTAAATATTTGAGATTTTCTACATATCTGGGGTTTGATATTACTCAGTTAAGTTTCTGAAAGAATCTCGAGAAAAATAAAACGTGAAGTCGTTTTGCTGACCATGAAATTTAGCTTTCTCGAAAATTATAATTCATTCTGCTAAAGCTTGCTTTCTCTTTTCTAGTTTGACCGGAGAATTAGCTAACTGTTGGAAAATCAAACCAATAGAAAAGGAAACATTTATTATTCAGTCAGAGATAATAGTAACACTTGCCTTCTTATCTGCTATTAACCAATCAATTTACCTAGTTGTCTGCTATTAACCAATTAGTTTACCTAGTTATCTGCTATTAACCAATCACTTTACCTTGTTATCTGCTATTAACCAATCAGTTTACCTTGTTACTCTATTAATCAATAAGTTTTATCAAACGTTTTGGCAGACGTCACAAGTAAGAACCGTCTGAGATTAGAAGAAAAAGAACAATGACACAATAAAAAAACTTTTTATATCCGATTATCTAAAGTCACTCAGCAAAACAAAGTAGCTTAGTTTTTAGTTTGATGGTTTATGTATGGTATATCTTATGAATTACGTTAGCTCATACAATGGTAAAGTCGAGTATCTAACGTTGCTAGGTGAAATATTTAAACGCGGATCTTGTGCGTACTAAACTATAACATAGAACTCCACTATCCTACAGATTGTTCTGCGCAGAATTTGAAGTTCTCTCACAGGTCCGCATTACCTTCTATCCATCTTCATCTTATGAAAGAAATTGCAAAATATCTTACATACAAAACGTATGAAAAGTTTCAGTAATTTGATTGTTTGAAAACAACTGTACTATCAATTATGTTAGTAATAAAATCACCGATAACTACTATAACTTCTTATGAAATGGAAGTAAATCGAAATATCAGAATACTTTAAGGTCTTCAGCTGTAATTTCATAAGAAAATAAAAACTAAAACATAATATCATCATCTACCACTGATTTAAAATTTAAAAGCTCATAAAGTTGTAAAAGGCTTAATATAAGCTGATAATTTTCATACAGTCCGGCTATTTTCATATCAATATTTTTAGGGTTAAACGTAGGGCACCTTAATTATCAATCATCCCTTCTTGCATGTAACGAGCCACACTTTTTTATGAGGTAGATAAGCGTAAGCACACAACGTTGGTACAGCATGATCTTGCTGTCTATTTAACAATCTTTAAAATACGTAATGAATAAAAATATATTTAATTTGATTGTACTATCGTATTAATCAAAAGCCATTTTTTAAATTTTGACACTCGAAAAATGTGATTCACCATATTATGTATGTTTTAATGAATGACATTGTCTCTTTTTAAATGACAGTGTTATCAATACACTTAATTAATTAATGCTATTGAAAATTTTATATTATAAAAGAGAGTAAAAGCAAAACTAATCAATTATCCTGTTATCATGAAGACATTTTTTTGCAAGTAGAGCAAATTAAAAGTCAGTCTCAGTGATAGAGATCAGGTACAATATAAGCCAGATAGTTTGATGTTGAAGTTTGGTCTATAAACATGAATTCTGAGACCAGTTGCTTAATTCAACACGAAAACGTTGGGAAAATGTAAGATCGTTCATATTCTACCATTATTTCTTTATTAGTTAACAAAAAACTGATCAGAAGCTTTTCCAGTTTGATAGCTTGGACCGAAAATAACAACAATTTTGATGAAAAACTACGTATAACATAGTAAGTTAATATTGTCTGTAAGCTAACCGATACACTATGACACAGTAAGTTAATATTGTCTGTAAACTAACTGATACACTATGACACAGTAAGTTAATATTGTCTGTAAAATTCACTGATACACTATGACACAGTAAGTTAACATTGTCTGTAAAATTCACTGATACACTATGACACAGTAAGTTAATATTGTCTGTAAAACTAACTGATACACTATGACACAGTAAGTTAATATTGTCTGTAAAACTAACTGATACGCTATGACACAGTAAGTTAATACTTGTCTGTAAACTAAATGATACACTATGACACAGTAAGTTAATATTGTCTGTAAAACTAACTGATACACTATGTCACACAGTAAGTTAATATTGTCTGTAAACTAAATGATACACTATGACACAGTAAGTTAATATTGTCTGTAAACTAAACGATACACTATGATACAGTAAGTTAATACTGTCTGTAAAACTAACTGATACACTATGACACAGTAAGTTAATATTGTCTGTAACACTAACTGATAAACTATGACACAGTAAGTTAATATTGTCTGTAAAACCAACTGATACACTATGACACAGTAAGTTAATATTGTCTGTAAAACTAACTGACACATTATGCGACACATACACTTATCTTGACTACTTAATGCCCCTAGCGAATCAGCGCTAAGTCTGAAGGTTTATAACGCTAAAAACCGGATTTCGTTACTGTGGTAGTCACAGCACAGATGATCCATTCTGTAGTTTTGTGATTAACACCAAACAAACAAAACGCTACTGAAATTATGGACAAAATATTTTTGGAAAGGTTGTTTAAAACATGTTCTCTTTAAATACTGACTAGATCATTTTATTAAGATGTTAATGAGAGTTTATTTGTTTGTTTTTAAGCACAAAACTACACAATAAGTCATCTGTGCTGTGCCCACCACGGGTATCGAAACCAGGTTTTTAGTGTTATAAGACCCCAGACTGATTAGTGACATAGCTTAAGAATTATTTCTGATTAAATTGAAAGTAATGATTCCTATTTTTATCACTAGTGAAAAAAAATATGAATTATGAAACTTTAGTGTATCTTCTAGAAAATTACCAATATGTGTAAAAAAAAGCATTTTTAAGTTTTCACAATATATATATACAAAAGAAATCATCACATATGTGTTCTAAGTATATTATATTGAAATGAGTACATTATGGCTCCAAAATACAATGTAATAGCCTTATTTTCAACAATATAAATGTTCGATTTAAATATACTAAAATTAGTACAGTAAGGTGAAACAATACAACGAACCGACTTTATCTTCTAAAGTACAAATGTTTAATCTCAATCTATTGTATTTAAATGAGTACATTAAAGCTAAAAAACTACAGTGAATCCACTTTTTTTTCTCAACAATATAAATATTTAATAATACAATTTTGAAAATGCATTGCTTCATAGAATAATCAGCCCTAATACGAGTAAAAGACAGATGTATTCCTACACAAATCCCTTCTCTCTCATGTGAGAATGCGTTTTAAAAAATATATAAATTGATTGCAGCTTCGTGGAGACCCGAAACACCAGTCTGCTTAAGATAGACGAGCACTCGTGTCTCATTCTCGGTGGTTACTTGGAATGACTTTAACTTTGTAATTACTTTTGTCGGAAAAAAAGTTTTAATAAAATATCGGTATCAAAGATATATGTATTAAATTATTTAATGCTTCTAGTTATAAACTATAATATTGTTCTCTTTATCTACGTCACATTAAACAGTCTCATTATAATATATCATATCTCTCAAAACCAGCTGGTTCCTAAGAAACCTTTACTTCTAACGTGACAGATAAAGTTGTTGCCGAAAAAAAGAGCTTAACACTGATATTGTCGCTTAACTGTACTAGATCGAGTAGTATGAAAGCTCTAATATTACTGTTCTGGTTAGCTTAGTAATTAGGTGTATACCTATACTTTAAAATCTAAATAATTATTCGAAATTAAAGTTTCAACGGCTTAGTTGATTCTTCGAAAGAATGGCATACCTATTCTGATGTCGATAAATTAAGTCTGTTTTAATCATATTCAATATGTTAATACTTCTTACACTCTTCACTAGACAATGTTTATTGTGTCATTTCTTACTAAACAAACATCACACTCTGGCAGAATTATCTGCAATTTTTTTTATCAGTTTCACTCTACGATCCTTTCAAACATCTCGCGTTTGAAAAATTTAATATTACCATGATTACCAAAAAACATGCCGATGTCCTCTTTAACACCTTCCACGTTTGCATACGTTTTTACATTAAGATGGTGTTGCAGCGAACGAAAAATATGGTAATCTGATGGTGCCAAATTTGGGAAAAATGGGGGGGGGGGGGGG
>NW_013665744.1:710107-717322 GCF_000517525.1 Limulus polyphemus
TCTCGTCGTGTGCTATCACTATAAAGGATTAGAGTATACTAAACTTTACACATTATATAGGCTACACTAACAGGACGCTTAGGCGGTTCGTTTAACTATCATACGTGACGTACGTTTTCTGAGAGGTGGTTAATGAAAGTGTCCTAAAACGCGGCATTAATTTCTTGACGACTATATATATATATATATACACACACACACATATATATATATATATATACAGTAAATAACTCAATTCCCATTGAGTTGCTTACAAATTTGCTTGGTAAATTTACGAACATTTTTTCTATACAAAGTGTGTATAAAGCTATGGAAGATAATTAGTGATGCACATATAGTCACAGTGACTGCCATCATTCCTAACACACTTCTCTAATTAGATTATTGTGCAACTGTGAAAGATATACGTGAAGACTAAAAATTTTACAGTTCTGCTCTTGAAAAAAAAACTGTTTCAAGAATGAAATAGCAAATAGAACTGCCTGAACTAAGCTTTAGTTTGAATTCCCTATCTTATTCAGTAATCTTGTTACATGCGTTTAATGTAATCTGTAGCATTTTAGTACAGGGACTAAAATGCTTGTTTACTGCTTGAATATGAATACAACTTTATGTGAATGTTTATTTGGCTCTGACTTCTCTTTTACTGGTACTTGTATTAAGTAAACAGACAAATACGTGTCAAGTAGGTTAGTAGTTAGAAACGGTTCTTTTGACAAATCTACAAATACTGCTGACATATTTACATTTTGGTGTGAAAGGAATTTCATAATAAACACCTAATCCTCAAATTAATTATCAGTGAGTTCCACATATTTCATCATATTGAGTAATTTCATTTTTGCCCATATTACAGCACTCGGTGTAAAGAACTGACCAACAAAATCGGGTAAAAACCACTTATTTTCTAATTAAAATACAGAAGATACCTTAACAATAAATAATGAGATTGGTTTCAGTAGAGAACTGATCAACAAAGTTGGGTGAAATCACTATATTTTCTGCGTAAAATACAGAAGATACCTCAACAATAAATAATGGGATTGGTTGCAATAAAAAACTGATCAACAAAGTTGGGTAAAAACCACTTATTTTCTGCGTAAAATAAATAGGATACTTCAACCATAATTAATGGGATTGGTTGCAGTAAAGACCTGACCAACAGAGGTGGTTAAAAGAGAACAGAAGCAAACGACAATTTTAAGTCGTAGAATTATAAAATGTTTGTTTTAGGTGATAAATACTTTCTTGAGTTCTGTTGTCCATTTTTTGTAGTCGAAAACAGACAGATACCATAAGTTTCAGAAAGCATGTGTCAAAATGTTAAAAATGTATTTAACTCCATTTAAGAGACTTCTTACAAGCAAGAAAGTTTTGATAAATATTATGCACACCTAACTGGTGGTGGTAAGCTGGGGAGAAGAGGGAGGCCCTGTAGTAGAGCTCAGGATTTCGGAGCTGGCGATCCGGGCTCGAATCAGTGCGATTCCACAAACTATACTCCTCACTTTAAACCTTGTTGCGTTATATGAGTGAACGTCAATACCTCAGCATGGTTGGCGGATGGTTGAGTGCTGCTGACTGGCTTTCTTCCTTCTGGTCAGTAGTTTAAAATTAAGAACAGGAATAGATAGTCTTAATGGTCCATATCGACTCTTTGAGGTCAATGAGGCTGTACAGAGGCTGTTGAAAGACCTATGGGTCGATAGAGGATCCAAAATTGCCCCTAGGGTAAGGTTGGCCTACACAACTAACCGCCCTACGCCTTTCCAAGTTCGTACATGGTCGAAACTGGATTTAGCCTTGTGTATGGTCTTCTGAGCAAACAGAGAAACAGGTTCGAAGTCGAAGAACGGGGGTACTTGAGACTCAAACTCACAAACCTACAGCCAAATATTCGTAGGCTTTGTTAAAACCCGTCCATCGCATTAGAGAAAATTAAAACCTCATTATTTTATTTTTTTCATTTTATGTTTTCTAACGATTGCATTATAATAAGTAAAAGTTGATTATATAGTGAAATTTCATGACTATGAAGTTTCATTTATAATTTATATTCTAAAAAGTTGAGGGTCGATGACAACTTTATTAGTTTGTCAAGGGATCGACAACTCAAAAAGGGTTTGGGAAACCACGCTATAAGTGCAAATACAAATGTTCATTTCCAGGTAACTCAAAAACAAGCTATATATTGCGTTAAGCTAACAAAGAGGAAATATTTCCTTCACTAAAGATAATAAAATAAAGATAAACCTATTTAAGTGCTCTAAAATCTGTTTAGTAATACGAATCACTCCTCACCTTATCAAAACCTTCAGAAATACGATTCGAATAGTATAAACACTACAAAGAGAATAAACAAAACTCCTACATACCTAGTTATAACAAACTTCTCGAACTTGTTTTATTAATAAAGCTTGGACAAGAAAAGACAAACACAAAACCTCCCACTCTGGTTTCAGTTTTGTTATTAAACTAAAACCTTCACTATAAACATGTTTGTGCTTGACGTAAAACATTATAATTCAGCGAATTGTTTTTGTTATTTATAGTTGTTGTTGCTTTTTTATATATTTATGAAGTAAAACATGAAAAATAAATGAAACGACTCATTTTTCTCTCTCATAAATTGTTCATTACCCCAAGTTTTACAGCAACTTGTTTACAAAATACGCTTCCATGTACCAAGAAATTAGAACTTCTATTAATTGTTTGTGAATTAGGTTTACAGTCAATTGTTTGTGAATACATCCGATATAATTATCATTAACTACAAATAGATTCGTATCAAAACTGCTGTAAATTAGAACTTCTATTAATTGTTTGTGAATTAGGTTTACAGTCAATTGTTTGTGAATACATCCGATATAATTATCATTAACTACAAATAGATTCGTATCAAAACTGCTGTAAATTAGAAATTCTATTAATTCTTTGTGAATTAGGTTTACAGTCAATTGTTTGTGAATACATCCGATAACTACAAATAGATTCGTATTAAAACTGCTGTAAATTAGAACTTCTATTAATTGTTTGTGAATTAGGTTTACGGTTAATTGTTTGTGAATACATCCGATAACTACAAATAAATTCGTATTAAAACTGCTGTAAATTAGAACTTCTATTAATTGTTTGTGAATTAGGTTTACAGTCAATTGTTTGTGAATACATCCGATATAATTATAATTAACTACAAATAGATTCGTATTAAAACTGCTGTAAAACTTTCTAATAAACCAGAGCTTTGCGAAGTTTTCTTAGGAAAACTGTAAATAATACTTACCTAGCATGCTTGCTTTTTATCTTATGGTAATATAATATTGGAAAACCAATGTCTGACCGTTAGTTTTATACTTAGCTAAGCCGATTTTATCTCACGTAAGCTCTACGTACCTCTATCTAGGGTACAGCCATGCGATCGGATGGAATTTATGTCCCTGAAGAAGAACATACTGAAAATCTTGTTGAAAAAAAATTGTAAACGATTTTTTTACAATATGGAATCGATAGTTTTAGACCATGGCTTGAAATTCCACTAATGTATATATTTTGTCGAACGTCGACACGTTCTTTTTGGAAAACGGATGTCTGTCCGTCTATTTCATGCGAATATAAAGAAGAAGATTTGTTTGTTTGTTTGAAGTTATGCACAAAGCTAAACAATTGGCTATCTATGCTCTGCCCACCACGGGTATCAAAACCCGGTTTCTAGCGTTGTAAGTCCACAGACATACCGCTGTGCCACTGGGGAGGGGCAAAGAAAAAGAAGATAACTGGAAAAGATTCGGACAAATACAGTACTAAGTCTGTTACACTTTAGAAGTTTATTCAGTCGTCTATTCTTTCACTCATCCACTAGCGATTCAAGGCAGTTCTAGCTTCTTTTATAGTAGTACACATGTTCCCTTGTGATAAAGGTTGTTTTAAAAAGCTAGTGAAAAAATGGGCTTTGTTAATTATGTCCTTACTACTAGATTTTTTTCAAAATTTAACAAAATAAATAGAGAGTTGGGATATTTCACTTACTTTCCCTATTGATCTAACCACACAAAATCGAGCATTTGGCCACTAAGATATGCTTTATCTAAGAGTATTCACAACTACTTTAAAAGTTTTAATTAATCATCCATGATTTTGCACTTGTTAACAGAATTCTTAGAACTCAACAAAACATTGAATTTAGAAACGAAAGTTTAGAAAATTAATTACACAGAAAACCTATTCAAAACTTAAAAAAATGCTTATTGCATTTTCTTTAAAATATAAAAATTGAACAAATTTTGATTAACAAAATATGACATAAACAGTGCTCTGGATATCGGCTTTGAAAATATCATTTTGATACTAGGGCATTACATGAAAATTATGATTTTAAAATTTTGCAGTAAAACACTTTTTTTTTGTTAAATTTTAACATCATATACACCCAGAAATGAACATGCATCCATAAGAGTCGTTCTTAATAGGCCTTAAACCTATACATATAATTTTTTTTTTTTTGTCGTATTTCTTTTTCTCTTTCGTTTTTTTTTTTTTTTATTATTCATATGCAATAGACGGGCTGACGTTCATTTTCGTAACCGATTTTATTCTGCTTGTAGAACATGTCGGCATTCGACAAAATATACAGAGTTGAGATATTTCAAGCCACTGTCTAAAACTAAGGACTATCGAATTAATATTGGAAAAGTTGTTGACAAAACTTCCCTGTCAACAAGATCTAAGTATTTTCACCTTCATGGACAAAACAGTCTAATCAATCACATGGCTGTACCCTAGATGGAACTACGCAGAGTTAGCTGACCGTGAGAAAAAAATCGGTTCAGCTAAGATTAGTTTGTTTGTTTGAAGTTAAGCACAAAGCTACACAATGGGCTATCTGTGCACTGCCCACCACGGGTATTGAAATCCCGGTTTCTAGCGTTGAAAGTCCGCAGAGATACCCCACTGGGGGGGGGGGGCTTCAGTTAAGATTAACCCTAACTGACAGACACCAGTTTTCAGAAGTTATATTATTGAAAATTATTAGATGTCACCGATTTCAGTGCCATGAAAGTGATGCTTTCACTGTGCTTGAAACTCTTACTGATTTTGCTGTTATTACTTTCATTCATGATACTGATTACACTATTTAATATATCGAATGTCAGTTATTTTTTTATTTTTTGTTATTATAATTTTATTCTAAAGATTGTTCTATATTGTTAGTTTAATATATGTATTTAGAACATACCTAAATTTTCTGAGCTGGCCGAACCTTGTAAGATATTTTTGGGGATTACAACCGTAAATACTTATTACTGTTTTTTAAATTTTTCAGTGCTGACTGAAGAATAGAAACCATTATTTAATGAAGACGACAAACAACTTTAGAAAAATGTTTAATTACTTGTACCAGACGTTTCGGCGTGCGCCTTTACCAAGAGTTTGACGTTCATAGACCCTTGATAAAGGCGTAAGCCGAAACGTCGGGTACAAGTAGTTAAACATTTAATTAAGCATTGTTTGTCGCCTTTATTGAATAACCGAAAACACTGTTAGTAGCGAGGCAACTCAACTAACGAAACAATGTATTCTAATCTTTATAAGTAGAAAATTAATAAAACTACAATGTGTTTTGATTACGAAAGCGAACGTTTGTAAAACGCTATGTAACTGATTAGAATAATACGTGAATAAGATCCTTAGGATTTCACTATCACAAAAGTAACGTTTTCGAATCGTTTCAATAGGACAGGTGGTTAGCAGGAATTCATTCCAAGAATTGTGAGAAATGGTCAATATCGACTGATTTCCGATTATTTAATTATTACCTAAAAACTTGTAAAAGAGTCCTTTAGAAACGTCATTATACACCATTAAACACTCCAAGTCTAAACGGATGGTGCATCACAGTCAATAAACGGAAACAACGCATAAGCCTTTTAAAATTAAATGTATTAGTAAGTGCGTGCTGACAGGGACAACAAATGAAATAATTTCATAAATGCAAGCTACACTCTGTCAAAGATAATACCTTGTGGCTAAGTTCAAGAAACGAACTGGAGTTTCTAGCACTAATAATCACATACATCAACTAACAATTCGTGAATCTAATTAACGATAGTACTGTTTAAGCTTAACATCACAGTACATATTCAGCCTTATCGAGGGATAACTTTATGCCATCAATGTAATGACGAAATGAAATCTTACAGCTTGATAAAATTATACAATCCAAGTAACGAACACGTAATAAGAATAATAAGCACAACTTTTAAGAAAGTACGTTTATTTTTCATCTTTCTTTGTTCGTTTATAATTAAGCACAAGGCTGTACAATGGGCTATTTGTAGCGTGCTCACCAAAGGTATCGATACCAATGTTTAATGTTATAAGCCTTCAGACTTACCGTCGAGCCACTGGTGGGGGGGGGGGACCTTCAATTTTCTAATGATAAGTCAGTAGATTAGTCAATTTAACTCATCAACTGGATTGATCCAAACTCTAATCTAATCATGTGCTCTAATCATGTTTATAACAAAATAAAGTTAATATTGGTATGTTAATAAATTTTAAACAGCATAAGCGAAAGTAACGTCCCTTAAAATATTAAATACTAAAAAGATTAAGAGTAAAGAAAAATTATAGCACTCATCGCACATAAGTGAAACATTTGTCACGGTTATGTTATCGTGAAAGAACAATAAATCCAAAGTGCTTAATAAAAACAAATAAATATTAAAGAGCAAATTAAAGATAGGTAAAAAACTATAATTGCTCGCACGTGCAACGAAAGTGTAATTTTAGTTTTGCACACGCGTATACGTATGTATATATCTACATAGTGTTTATATATATACTTGTTTGTTTGAAGTTAAGCACAAAGATACACGATGGGCTACATGTGCTCTGCCCACCCCGGGCATCGAACCCGGTTTATAGCGTTGTAAGTCCGCAGACATATATATATACGTTTAGGATTTATTTTAAACGTGTGGTATTAGAAAATATAAAAGCACAAACTCAAGATTATTTTTTTATTTCAGCAATTAATAAATCTGGAGCATTAAAGTTGTTCTTCTTCCAACAACAATCCAATCTTTTACTTCTTGTATGAAATCAGCTTTCTATCAGACGTTTCACTTTATTGACATGTGGCACAGATATAAAAATTTATAATTAAAAAAACTTCAAGTACCAAAATTATCTCTAACGAAGAAACACATTGAAATA
>NW_013665744.1:718322-720254 GCF_000517525.1 Limulus polyphemus
CGTATCAAACATCATTATTTATGCTAACTGCTTAAGCTAATATCACGTGACGCTAAACGCTCTTTAAATGGGAGAATTTCACAAGATTTAGCAAATTTGTGCTTAAAAATTGCAATGAATAATAACCGTCCACCCCATGATTCTTTTGAAAACTTGAGCTAGAAACTACTAATCTAGTTTGCTTGGCCTAACCAATACTTATGTATCGGCCATCTTTAATCCAAATGACAAAAAAAACTAAAAACGATCTTGGGTAAAGCTGCAGTAAAACGTTTAGAGTGATAGCTCACATGTTTTTTTGCGTAGGCGTGCACAAAAAATTTTCATTAAATTTGAGCGGTTTTTGTTGAATAACTTTCTACATGTGGCTTATACTTTCACTAAATGAGACTCCCAATTGTAGGTTATAAAGATCTATAAGTGTACCTAATTTGAAAAAAATGCATAAAAGTTAAGTATATTTTTCTATCATATAAAGTTTCTGTACTTTTAGTGCGAAGGAAAAAAATAGGAAGAAACTCAATCACAATTGGAAATTTTATGTCTCAGGTATTTCTTAAAGGATTGCCTTGAAATTTTGTATGTGAAGTAAAGGTCCAGTAGAGCATATCCACTGAAAATATGTGATAATTTAGATTACCACAGTCCGATCTACAGAAGGTGGAAAATCGCTAAACTATCACTCCTGTGAATAACATACAGTGTATCCTGCAGGTTGTTATTTTTGCCGCACGCCACATTACCGTGTGTCTTGATGTATAGAGCATTTGGTATACAAATTACAAACAAAGTAAGGAAATAATTCGATGCCAATGAATTTATTGATTTTTTATCGGTTTCGTGGTAATCCGGTTTCGTAGTAATTCATGTGCTATTCTTTATCAACAAGCAGAATATCTGAAATGTACGAATTTTGTATGTTTGTTTGTTGTTAAGTACTGAGCTACACAATAGGCAATCTGTGCTTTGTCTACCGCGGATATCGAAACCTGACTTTTAGCGGTATAAGCCCTCAGAAAAATCAAATCAGATTATTATACTATAAATTCATACTTATCGTGAATGAGATTTCACAATTTCAAAGAGAGTTTTGTTTTCTCTTTTATTTTATAATTTTAAAATCTACCAATTTCAGAAATTTGATCGAGATTTAGACAACACTTCTGTGCTGGAGACGCACTAACAAACAGTAGTGGAAGAATGGTTCTAACACTAGGTTTCACAAACAATATTTTTAACGAAAAAATAAATAAAACAATATGAAATACATATTCATTACTTCTATATCTCGTCTCCCCTCGGGGTTAATGTTATTTACTTATGACAATATGAGCTGACATCTCTTCGCATGCACAGACAGCCACGAGGATGCAAGAGGGCTGATTGACGTCATAGGTAACCAACGTGAATCTACTCATGATTAAAGATCCGAGAAATAATTACTTTCTGTAGACCCGGGCAACGCTATACTAGCTCTTGTAATAAGCAGGAATATAATTGCCTACTTCTAAGACTACGAGTATAGGAACCAGTACACCTGTTGTGAAAATAGAGGGAAAACGTACGTTCTTCTGCACGGATAACAGTGTTGTTTACAATATCTGAATACTTGACTGAGTGTTCGGAAAGCAAAAGGTGCTATTAGTTTTAGACACACACAATGTTTTTACGTCACATAAGTTGTTTACTCTTTGTGAAAATCCAAATATTTTTTTGAAAGCGAATTACCCCTTAATTTCAGAACTAATACACCTCTCTGACGATAGATGGAGATAACCATTTATTTATATTATTATTATTATAGTATTTTGGCACTTGTGTATAAAGTTAAAAACATAGATAATATTCAACTTTTAACTGGTACACAATTAAAAAAACATTCTATTTAGGCCTATCTATGGCCTTCAAAAAGTTGACGACTCTACATGTTTC
>NW_013665744.1:721181-736506 GCF_000517525.1 Limulus polyphemus
TAGTTATATATATATATATATATATATACATATTTGTGTGTGTGTGTATACTAATTAATATATATTAATTTGACATTATAACTCATCGTGGCAACGGGAATTTTACATAATTGTAATTTTCAACCTATAAATAATTTAACAACGGCAAAAAAAAAGCTATAAACGGCCGTATTGTGTTAAAAATACCAACTTTCTAGGAATAACATCAGTTCTGAGTTAAATGAATATTACCTCGAAACATGTTTTTGTTATTTTCTACACTAGTTATACAGTTAAATAACTTTTTTCTCACTTCTGACATGTTCTGTTTTACAAACAATGCTCGCATTGTGTGATTATTTAAAATAATGACCAAATTAAAAATGTCGTATCTCCTAAACAGTGGAGACAGATAATAAATTATTTGACTGTCCGACGTCTCCATTGATTTCACTGTGACCTAGGAAAATATTACATAGTATTATGTTGAATAATACTTTACAACTACAATTTGTAATTATTTCTTTTCTTTTCAACAAAAACAAGGTCGTTAGGGCGTTCGACTCCCAATCTGATGATCGCGGGTTCGAATCCCCGTCCCATCAAACATGCTCGCCCTTTTGGCCGTGGAGGCGTTATAGTGTGATGGTCAATCGTTGGTAACAGAGTAGCTCAAGAGTTGGAGTTGGGTGGTGATGAGTCAGCTGCCTTCCCTCTAGTCTTACACTGCTAAATTAGGGACGTGTAGCTTTGCGCGAAATGCAAAACAAACAAACAAAAATATAATTGAAAATCTAATCTATGGTGTAGAGGCCTAATATTTTCTTTGATTCGCCGTTCCCTTTGTCACGAGTCTCCCAGTGGGACAGCCGTAAGTCTACGGATTTACAATGCTAAAATCCTGGGTTCGACTCCCTTCAGTGGACACAGCAGATAGCACAAATAAACTATCTACTATGGGCTGCAATTTCGCCTCCTCAAGGCTTATCAGTACAGCTTTGGTCAGCAAATTAAAGAAATATAAATTAGGCCTCTTACAATGGTAGTATGTATGTAATATATATGAGTTTTTAAGTATTTTTGGATTTAGATTGCTAAATGGTGAGCTAAATGATCTTAAAGCTCCATAATTATTATTTTATAGTGTTAGTTTGACTATCTTTCCTAGAAATTAGGTAAATCTTTAATTTTGCAATAACTTGTCAGGATGAGTTAGAAGGGGAAAAAATAGTTTTGTATACTTTATAGTCTGTGAGAAAGCACGGGTATTTTGAAGCATTTTGCGCGTTTTATACGTCCTGGAAATACGATGCTCTCATTTTGTCTTCCATTCTGATCATTTCTTGTAACAGTGTTTGTTTTAAACTTAGTGTTAGTTTCCATATAACAGTGTGACAATGTTTTCTATTGGTGCAGGTTTACAGACAGTCAAAGCTGTACATATATCAAAACCAGGCAAACACAGAAACAAATGGCAGCTCCTTTTTTAGCATATCCAGGTCCCTCATTAGACTATTGTTGGCAAACTACCAAAAAACTCTCTGTACACAAGAAAGTTTGTATGCCGTGTATTAGAGTGTCGACTACCCCACGTTTGACCGCCATCTACACACTATTACTGTTAGAAAGGTCAAAAAGTTATGTCGAAAGTCTACTTTTTTCTGCGGCCTTTCTATATCTGTCATAATTTATTTGTTTGTTTTGAATTTCGCGCAAAGCTACACGAGGGCTATCTGCGCTAGCCGCCCCTAATTTAGCAGTGTAAGAATAGAGGGAAGGCAGCTAGTCATCACCACCCACCACCAACTCTTGGGCTACTCTTTTACCAACGAACAGTGGGATTGACATTATAACATTATAACGCCCCACGGCTGAAAGGGCGAGCACATTTGGTGGGACGGGGATTCGAACCCACGACCTTCAGATTGCGAGTCGAGTGCCCTAACCACTTGGCCCTGCCGGGCCACTCTGTCATAAGATCATTATTGAAGAAAGGGATAGCAGATACAGCAGTTGGTTTTATCTTTTCTTTTTGAGGCTTTGTAATCATTTGTAGATTATTAATCTGCAACAGTTTATCCATTAACATTGAAAAATGTTTGAGACTCTCGTGGATTTCTGTTCTGGATTACCCATTGTTATAGTTCCTGGTTTGTTTAACCAAATCCTCTGGAGCTGACTATCAATGTATCAAGTATAACGTAGCTTATCAGATACAATGACAAATTTGTCAGGAAAAATTATTTATGACGAAGCGAGTCGGCACTTACATTCTTTGCAGAACATAATGACACCATTACGAATTTAAGCCTGAAAGAAACACCTAACCAAACACTTCTGTGATGAGTATGGTGTTCTCATGACTGACACAGATCATATTTAAGCAGATTAAATACATGTCAGAATAGAAACTTTCCACGAAGAAAGACATAAAAAAAGCGTTGCTTTATTTTCCTACTCCAGCCCTAATCATTTGTGTTAGTTGTATTGAAAGAAGTCCAGGTTAAGTTAACGCATTTTTATTAAGTTATTCAGTGGTTTTAGTTTTTTAATGATTTTATAGTCTTGAAATTTTAGATTAAAAAAGCACTGCTGATAATAAACATGTAAAACTAGACGTGCGGTTGATATTGGCTTAGAATTATTTTGTGATTTTTTAAAACTGAGAGTGAGTCTTTAGTATTAAATTTAGGCTTAGGTTTTTAATTTCGCGTGAATAAATAGTTTATTGTGTTTTTTGCGAAGCTATGTTTTACATTTTTTTAGTTTTTCTTTATACACTTCAAAACACGCTGTATTGAATTTGTTCCTTATTTATTCTTTTATTATTTCGTTTATCCTGGGAATTTCGGCGTCATTAGTCTCGGAATCTACATACTGTTCAGGAATATTGTGAAATATTTCACGGCTTACATTAAAAACCCAGAATTCCACAAACTTTCCGTAGCGTTAGAACATTGGATTTAAAAATCATGGACGTAAAGACGTTTGAAACACGCAAAATTTATTGATCAAAGTTATGCTCCATTATTAACTGCTAATCTTTTTTAACTGTTTGGAGATACTCTCATGATTGTTTTATTTATGTTGTTCTTTCCAGATATCGTGCAATCATGTGCCCATGGTAACACGATATTACAATACTTGGTTGCTATAGCAACCTACCCCCAAAACATCTTCTGAAACGCGATATTGTTATCAATATTTTACCGGGGATAATATGATATGAAATAAAGCAACGCGTTATCTTTTAAACAAAAGATAATCTTCTAGAGAAAAGAAACATAAAAATTATAATAATTTATAGTGTTTAGTACAAGAACGAGCTCTTAAGAAATTAAACGTCGTTTGATGCAGAAAATGGTTGTTTTAGGTATTCTGAAATTGTCACGTATAGTTCGATTCTATTAGCTAGGTTTCTTTCATTGGTTAATGTTTGTATACTTATAATATGTAATCTTTAAGCATAAAAAGTAATAATATGCACAAATCAGGCTCCTAGATTAAGGAGATCTTTTAATCTTCTTCTCGGGGTCTCCAGGTGTTCAACATATATTTTGAGGGGTAAAGTGGGGAGTCGAAGTATAATATTTTTCTGAATATGGAAACGTATTAAAAAGATAGATAGCTTACTGAATAAAAAAAAATACATACAATTTGCTGTTACTTGCCATTAGCGAAAAAGTTATCTCGAAAAAAAAATATATATATGTAACTCAAGCACGGTTAGATTTATATATTAAAACAAGGACCTATTTTTTATCTTGTATTGTTAAATGTTTCATCCTGAGAGGACCAAACATCAATTTAAGAATACGTATTTGCCAAGTTTTACAAGAACAGTACGAGTCCATGATTATATGTATAGTATCCAAACATTTTCAATTGTAGTTGGTTCAGAGTATTTGTTTGTTTGTAGTCAAGCACAAAGCTACACAATGGGCTATACGTGCATTGCCAACCACGGGAATCAAAACCCGGTTTCTAGCGTTGTAAGTCCTCAGACATACCGCTCTGCCATTGGGGGGAGGGGGAGAAGGCACTAAATCAGGAATACTGCTTTCCTTGGTACATTCTCAATCAGATTTGTATTTATGGCCAAACCACTAAGGCTATCTGTATTAGTATTTGTATTTTGTATATATGGCTATCTGTCACCGTCCTTAATTTTGAACAACTGACCAGAGGGAAGGCAGCCAGTCAGCAGCATCCTACCACCCATCATCCACGCTAAGGGATTGAATGTCTCTCTTATAACGCATAAGCAACTTAAAATAAGTACTATATTTTGTGGTATAGCATAGATTCAAACTTGGTTCACCAGCTCTGAAATCCAGAGCTCTACCAAGTGACCAAGTGCCTTAATCAAATGCGAGGTTAAATAGAATGGAAAAATAGACATATACAAAGCGTTATTTTCCATCACTTGGGGTTAAGGATTGCTACGGGATAATTCGTAATAAAAAATAATGTAATATTTGAAAATGCTTAAGAATATCATACTTGCATAATCAGAATTTATATACTCACACGTTGATCACAAAACAAAAAGTTCGAATGACACCATTTACAGTCAACTATTACAGTGATAGATAACATCCACAACTAGAAAGACTATGTATATATCACATGCATTGTGACAGTATTTGAAAAAGAAATATCACTAGAGCAGTGAAGAAGAATACTTGCCTTACTGAAAGCCCCACCAATCAGAACAGACATGGCTGATTTTGAATAAGTACCATTTACCACATCTATCCAATCTGCATCTTCCACCATAGTAATTTTTTTTTATTCAGTAATTTCTTTTTAACCTAGCTTCCAAGGTTTCTAGTTAACTTCTAGAAATTATTTCGCTTTTATTGCGTTTATTTTTTACTCCATTGCTTTTCTTTAACAAATGCAGTCTCAGATACTTTATTCGTCTCGCCATTTTTGTTACTGACAAAGAATCTTATTGATCCATTTTGTTCGCTTGGTGTATTTTGTCTCAACACTTCACGTTACATTAAATTTGCAACATTTCTGGGAAACTTATAAGGGTTAGATCTTCAAGTTTTATACTGTTTTCAAGTATCATAACTAGGATTCCATTCTTGCAACTTGACGTCTGTGTAGAAAAAAAACAATAAATTCTACCTCAGTGAACTAAAGATGAAACAAGTTTTAAAAACTAACTGACCATGTGCAACCTTATTTAGGTAATTTTAAAAAGCTCAGTCGAAAAAAAGGCGACTAACTTTGATTTTTTAAACATATAATCGTCTTATTTAACTGACCCAACTAAAAGTGGTGAGTTACCTATTGATTAAATTGGTTAATATAAAGCATTTAATATTTTTTAGGGTTCGTCTTAAAACGTTCGTGCTTGGAATACTTATTAAAACAAGCTAAGCTTCTTAAATGCTATCACTCCATTGTTGACTACATCAAATTTCTTAGTCCACTTCGCAGATAAAGCTTATACTGTTATTGGTTTAAGGACTAAAAAAAAAACGTATCGAGATATAAAACATGAAACTGATTAACAGCACTACACAGCGTATCCAGGCACAAGCTGCCATTTGCGTATTATTTATATATAGATATCTTAGGTGAACAGAAATTTTAAGAAATATATATACCACGAGGCTGTTGTAATTTTTTTTATTTAACTGGAAAGCTAAATCACTTGATTATCTTTTTCATGTTTTACACTAAAAAAAGAAAGATCGCGTGAATTATTTTGAAAATCGAAATCGTTATGTTTTTTCAACTTGTATCATTTATCTTCTTTTATTAACTATATCGCCTGGCCATCATGCTTACATGTAACCCAGGGAAACAAGACGAGTGATTAATTTCTTTTGCATATTAGGTTTGTTTTTGAATTTTGCGCAAAGCTACAGGAGGGCTATCTGCACTAGCCGTCCCTAATTTAGCAGTGTAAGACTAGAGGGAAGGCAGCTAGTCATCACCACCCACCACAAACTCTTTGGCTACTCTTTTGCCAACAAATAGTGGGATTGACCGTCACATTATAACGCCCCTACGGCTGAAAGGGCGAATATGTTTGGTGGGACAGGGATCCGAACCCTGCATATTAGGAAAGCTAGTTAGATATTTTTTTATGTTCTTCCTCCTGGTGGTGCTGATGCTCCCTATGGCCACCTACCCTCGGCGTAAAGTTTTAAGAGTGCATTTGTGGTACTTTCAGTTAAAACAGATTCTCCGACAAGTATCAAGCAGGCAGGCAGATTGATCAAAAAATAATGGGAATGTTGTGTAGTTCATAACTTGACTGAATTTTAAGTTTCATGAAAAATAAATAGATTGGACACATTTAAATAACAGTAGAAACGATCTTTATTTAGACACAACATAAAAAACACTGTGTGCGTACCTACGTAAACAAGTGGACGATCGTCTCTACTAGACAAGTGAAGAGATCGCCAGCTTTCCGCCTATCAAGATGAAACTCTGACAAACTAGTCACGAGGAAAACTAAGTTGAACTGAACAAAGAAAGCGTGCCTTGTTTTCGAACAACGCCTTGCTTTCTTCGTCCAGGAGACGTCGTCACCTTGTGAACCCGTTCCTTTACATCATTGGCCAGCTATCAGTTTTAGTTGACGTCATAATTCATCTGGCAAAGAATGTTAGTTCTAAGTAGTTTTAATCCGGTCTCAAAATACACTGAAATATCCTTGCGTGCAGGAGCCGTCATCTAACACAATAACAAAGGACTGAGGTGGCTAGAACAAGATAATATTAGACACCTTGAACCAGGTGTTTCCACCATGATAGTGTGGAAACTAAATAATCAATAACTTGGAATAATTCTATGTTACTATAAAAGATAAGGGGAACATGGTATGGCTGCATGCCACGCGTTATTTACCTTGAAGACGTTTTTTGTATATATCAGAAACTGTTTAGCGTATATTGTATTTTTAACGTACTAAAAGTATCATGTACATTTACGATATATGCATTTATCTAAGATTCGGAGGATTTAACAAACCACAATGGACGCGTTGTAAAACCTTAACAATAATATAACAATAATAATATTACATAATATTATTGCAATAATATTATTAATATCAATTATTAATATTATTAATAATAATATTGCAACAATAATATTACATAAAAAATGTACCATTGTATTTAATTTTTTTTTGTTGAAACAGAAATAATTCTTTTTCGGTATCTATATATATATATATATATATATATATATCATGTTCCACATTCTGAGATGTGGTCTCTTTACCACAGAACAACGAAACGAGCGTAAATCGAATATATCGACGTAAGACATCATTTGTCTGGACAGTTGTCTGGTTTTCGTAAGGAAAAAAATAAAGGTAAAAAATGTTTTTTTTTTATGTTATTTGTTGTTGTTTTCAATGTTAGCCAAGAAAAGTAAAACTATATGTTTAATTCAGACGAAAACATCTGGAGCTTCCTTGATATTCTAGTGTCAAAATATAACATTTAAGAAATATTTACACGAGTTACGTTTTCCCTAAACTATAACATTCTTGTCTATGTCAGTGGAAACTATCTCTAATGGCTGACTTCGAATGTTAGGAGTTTTATTTGATTTTCTCCCTTCAGAATTCAATAAGACCAAAATGATATCTAGCCAGATCAGTTTAAGTAGTAAGAACCTTCCATCACAGCGGGATCCGCGAGCTAAGGGTGGGTAACCAAGTTGTTTTCATGTTACTGCATCATTAAGATTAATCACGCTAATGCATCTTATCTCACTTTTGACCTGGGGATTTGAAATGTTGGGAGAGTGGCATCAAGCTCAACCATAACAGCCAAGAACTTAATAAGATATTGGCAAGTACTAAAATCTTTTTATATGTCAACCGAACAGAATGTTAAAGATGCGATGTACAATAAACCTGTATCGAATTACGAACCGTTAGTTACAGTTTTCTGTCGCTTAGAGAGAAAAACTATTAACTTCGCTTCGTGTTTTTTTTTCTTTCTTATTTTCATATGGCCATTTATCAAATAATTATCAACTTATAATTTATTTTTCCATAAAAAAAACATACTACAGGGATATTTCAGCAGTAAAATATATTACAAAATGAATTTTAATTTGCTCAAACTAAAATGCTATAAATAAAGGCATTACTAAAGGCATTTTTAGGGCGTTTCAGGAGTACTACATTGTGTTATTTTAATAGCGTCTAAAAGAATGTTAAGTTTAATGCTAGAATATCATACTTGGTGGCATCAAATCGCCCTCCAGTGCCACAGTGGTA
This sequence comes from Limulus polyphemus, assembly GCF_000517525.1. Lineage (NCBI taxonomy): Eukaryota > Metazoa > Arthropoda > Merostomata > Xiphosura > Limulidae > Limulus > Limulus polyphemus. The sequence continues at coordinate 729,430 of NW_013665744.1, forward strand.
TGTCTGCGGATTTACAACGTCAGAAACCGGGTTTTGATACCCGTGGTGGGCAAAGTATAGATAGTCCATTGTGTAGCTTTGTACTAAATTACAAACAAGCTATCAAACTAGTGTTTTACATAACGTTTTATTGACTTCTAAGGAAGCGTATAACTCATTTAAGATATTGACGATATGAAGTGATTCTTCATGTGGCTGTGGATTTCATTGTGAAAAAAAACATGACTACAACCTTTGTTTTCGAAATAATCAACGATCAAAAACATGACTCTAAAAGTTCAATCAATCAAAAACATGACTCTAAAAGTTCAATCAATCAAAAACATGACACTGAAAGTTCAATCAATCAAAAACGTGACTCTAAAAGTTCAATCAATCAAAAACATGACTCTAAAAGTTCAATCAATCAAAAACGTGACTCTAAAAGTTCAATCAATCAAAAACATGACTCTAAAAGTTCAATCAATCAAAAACATGACTCTAAAAATTCAATCAATTCATCCATTCGAAATAAATGCTTATTTCTTCTACTTATAGCGATTAACCTTTTAGGGTTTTGTATGAGATTGATGTATTCACCGCTATTTATTGATTCGGTGTTATCTCATGTAAAATGAGATTTCAGAGTAACGAATACACTCGCAACGGCCTTGGATTTCTTTCTTTGTAAATTTAATACCATTTTTTACGTAACTATTATGCAAATTAGCTTAATATTTGAATAAGAGCAGAGTATTTATTACACAAGAACTTTGACAACTTTCCATGTACCTCTAAGTCCATTTCCCCCATACGAGTTTCATGTCTAATTGAACATTGTAAAAACGAACACAATCCTACATTTGCTTAAAAGGATTCTTTTTCTGATTTTGTAAACCTTACTTTACTAATTACTATGTTAGTAGAATTAATGGTTTTGCTCAAAAAAAAGGATAAGACGATAAATTACATCACGCCATCTATGAAAAGTAAGAAGAAATAAAATATTGTTTACTCAACAAAGACTATTGTTTATCAGACAACTGAGGAATACTTAAAATGATCTTGTAGTTTTATGTTTGTGTGTTAAACACGGTGAAGTGAAGTTTTTTTTAACTATGATCGTTTTCCATGTTCCTACCTGCATTACTTGTAAAACCTGAAGTTACCACTTTTAATGTAATTTGTTAACTTATGTTATTTCGGTTCAACTCAACAGTTAGTCGAAACATATTCAAACTTGTTCAAATACTACTCTTTGGGAATCCGAAATCTATGTTTATTTCCAGTCATGAACGCGTGTGTAGAAATCGGTTAGAGATGTCTAAAGTTCCTGCTTGTCTAAACACCGAAATCGTTAGGGTAATTAGCATAATTAACACAGAACAGCAATTAAATCTTACCAAACTCTTTCTTTCTATAACGTAGCCAACGACTGATGAAATACGAATTAGTGTACGTGTACAGTCTGAATAAAAGCCTTGTCTCAATGCTTAAGCTTATTGTGCCAAGTTGGGCTTAGCAAAGACTAAATATGTTCTTGAGTTACAGATATAGCAACGTTCAAGTTGAAATTTATTGAAACATGTGCACACTTACAACTCAAATAACCGTGAAAACGTGTATATAACAACATTTTGTTACCTTACCAGTTACAACTCCTAAGTAAAATGAAATAATTAGGTAGCTGTTGACATAAATTCCTCTTCATTTATATTTTAAACAAATTGACAAAAACTCATTTATAATATATAGGAAAATATTTATAAACTGCCACTAGTTTTTTTTTATTTGTTTGTTTACTGTTAAGCCCAAAGCTTTATAATGGGCTATCTGCGCTCTGCCCACCGCGGTTATCGAACCCCGATTTTTAACTCAATAAGCCCGCAGATTTGTCGTTCAGCCACCTGGGACGCCGCCAGGTGACGACCTAGAAAGTAAAAAATGTATTTTTAAGGACGCATTACGTATTAAGGCTTGTTTCATTTTTTATTGTGAAGCATGTTATCATTAAGTACGGTAATACTTAATAGTAGGTAAGATGATAAAACAAAATGGCGTCCATAGAAATTGCCCATTTAAAACCACCTTAAAAATGTCTGAATATTAACAATGACTATTTCACAGTATTAGCTGAACAAAACTAAAGCTTATTGTTCTTATAAAGCCGACTATATCGCTATATACGTGTATTATGTAGTGAATCAAAATTTCACTATTTCAACGAATTTTCATCTAAGTAAGTACGTGACGTTTCAAGACAAACGTACAGAAAAATAACAAACCTTATCGGTCTAATTCTTTCACATAACTCTTCCGTCTGCAGCCCCAGTGACTCCTTTCTTGTACTGTAAATGACGCTAGTCTATGTACACAAAACAGACGATGCTCTGGTTTGGGCATATAATTAGATTTGAGGGTACATTAGTAGATATTCTGATGAGTAATAAATTCGAATCGGGTATATTGTGCCCCACGCTTGGTATTGCTGGCGCACAAAAATATAGCTCATAAAAAGGAAACAAACAAGTATAATAACAAAAATTAAACTTCATAAAAGCAAGAAGGGATCGACATATACGTAACCCAGCTAGCTATAGTAATATAGAAGATTTTAATGCTATAAAAAGTACAGAAACCAAAAAGTCAAAACTACAAAACTGAGTTACTTAACATTTTTAAAAATTATCCCTACTTTAGTTCAGACTAACATAATTAGGGTGATTTGCCGAAATATAGATAAAATTTTAAGTTACTTAACTTTGAAAGTTTTGACTTTCTTGTTTCAATACTTTTGTAGCATTAAAACTTCCTATATTAGTATAGCTAGTTGGCCCGGCATGCCCAGGTGGTAAGGGTGCTCGACTCGCGGGTTGCGGGTTCGAATCCCCATCCCACCAAACATTTCAGCCGTGAGGGAGTTATAATTTGATGGTCAATACCACTATTCGTTGGTAAAAGACTAGCCCAAGAGTTGCCCGTGGGTGGTGATGACTAGCTGCTTTCCCTGTAGTCTTACAATGCGAAATTAGGGATGACTAACGCAGATAACACCTCGTGCAGCTTTGCGCGAAATTCAAAATCAAACAAACTATAGCTAGCTAGGCTACGTGTATATCGATCCTTACTTGTGTTTATAATTTTTTTATTATTCTTGTAAATACGAAAACATAATATCTTATCACCATTGGGTATATTTTGCTAAATACAAGCTTCGTTTTTTCTTTTATAATTTTCGCCCAAATCTACACAAGAGCTATATGTGCATAGCCGCTTCTAGTTTTAAGCTGATAACGTAGAGGGAAGCCGGCTATTTAAAACCATCTGCCGCCAACATTTGAACTACTCCTGTCTGACAAAGTAGTGTAATTTGACCGTCACTCTTATAACCCACTCAAAGTGCACAGAGCGTTTTTGTGAAAACGAGACTCGAGCTAGAATATTCGTATTTATATTCCAAGCACGCGCACCTAACTGCTAAGCCAAGGCTAGCTAAAAAAGGAGCTTGAATGTAATAACAACTCAACTATGGTGAATTTAGGCCACATTGTAGCGTCGCTAATGCTTTATATTTGCTAAACAGTGATTGTGGTACAATTAGGCAACATTGTAGCGATGCTAATACTTTACATTTGCTGAACATTGATTGTGGTACAATTAGGCAACATTGTAGCGACGCTAATGCTTTACATTTGCTAAACATTGATTGTGTTACAATTAGGCAACATTGTAGAGACGCTAATGCTTTACATTTGGTAAACATTGATTGTGGTACAATTAGGCAACATTGTAGCGACGCTAATGCTTTACATTTGTAAAGCAGTGATTGTGGTACAAATAGGTAAGTTTGTAGTGATTGGAAATTTGAAACACTTTGTCGTTGAAAAAAGCTTGGCGATAGTGCAGGAGGGCCCATGTTGAATGATATTTTATATTGATTTCAGTATAAAGCTGGGTTTGATATACAGATTGTACAGAGTCCAGTTTGAAGAATATTTAACAATGGGGTAAACTTATGATGACGAGATTTGGCACCTGCTGTCTTACGGTAGCACTGACCCTTAAGGAGCGCCCTCAATAATTCCAAAATCACATTTAAGTTTAACCTCTTTTCTACATAAATAACTCATTTTTGTCTTAAATCTTTAATAATTAACCTGTAGTAGGTGATTACATATAAATTCTACAGTTTGCTTTCATTCCGTTTCCACTTCACCATTAAAGCCAATATCAGGATGAAATTTAGCACACTTGTCAATATTACAATCTTCATTAGCATGAATGTTTTAAAATTCAAAAATCTTTACCAATTGTCTTGTTATGAGTCTAACTACCACTAATTTTAATTACAATTAATTGCCCATAGCTCGTTAATGTTGCAGAAAATTAGCAAAGTTCTTAATTCAAGCTGTGAGGATGTTCACAAAAAGCATGTGTATCAATTTTCACGTTTTTATCATTCCTAAATAAAATTATGGTGTTAAAACAGTTTATGTTATGTATTTCTTTATCCCAGCCGTGTTAATTATGCATATAACATATATGACTGTAAGAGTACTTTCAGAGATTGTAACATCATACTTTTGTTTTGTACACAACTTGAAGGTTATAAGAAGTGTTTAACAGTGTTTCCTTAGCATGTAAATTTGCCCAGTTTTAAGAATCAGTGCTAACTAAAATTATATGGGTTTCAGACTCATCTTTAAACACCGAGTGATATTTCAGTCAAAACCACATTTACTTTGGGATTTGGACACTTAACTGTCGTTTTAAATAGCTTCGAGATTTAACTACGACCATTCTTATTAAAATTATGAATTTTTTTAAATAGAAAGATGGCTGCCACACGCACTCACCAGATAAATGTTTATATTAGCAAGAATAAATACTACTTTTAGAGAGTATGTCTAATGGAATAAACGTATAAATCCTTAGACACTGTTTCTCTTTAAATTACGTCAAAAATAGTAATTCAAATCTCTGAAAATTCATTTTCATAACGGTTCGTGGCACCATGATTTTTATTACTTTCTTCACTGGAATGCTCAAAGATTGTAGTTTTAAAAACAATTAATTAAAAAGACGTTCTGAAATTCGTGAGTTTGTGACGTGGCTAGTGTCTATTTTACAGCAGTTTATATTCTTTCATTAGTTAAGGAGTAGCAACTAAAACATTGTAAATTACTCGTTTACAAAAAAACCGAAACGCTAGTTATTTACATATTACTGTAAAGTTGGCAAACTGCCAAGAGGTATATTTACACATATTATGAAATTCAGCTGGTCACCATGTGTTTTCATAAAAAAAGAAAAATCTGCGTATATTGAAAAGTATTTCTTATCTAGACTGCGCCATTGAATAATAATTTAACGACGGTGTAGCTTTAGAGCTCTCAGCCTATTTTTCTCACGACAAACAAAAAACAAAACAGCCTATGATACAGTTAATGTACAAAATATAATTACTCATAAAAGGGTCCAACACCCGGTAAGTCAGCTGTAAATTTACGGACTCACAACGCTAAAATCCAGAATTCGATTTCCCTCCGTGGACAAAGCGAAGATAGCCCATTCACTAACTTTACACGCACACAACAAATAATTTACATATATGACTACAGTAACAAAGAAAAGCCATAACAATTAGGTGAGTTCGTTTGACTAAAAAAATTAACTCCGCTGTTTATGTGGAATGTTCTTCACGTGCAGATGTACACTTTCCAAAACATTTTTTTATATTTCTTCGACAGACTTTTATTGGTATTATACCATTTGATGTCCGGCACTGATGAGATGCAAAAATAATAATAATTTCCTTTCCTTCCACATAAATATTGCTTCAAACGTCTTGGCTGGTTTAAGAAACTATATTTTTCATAATGACTTTTTACTTATTTATTTTATTTTATTTTTCTTCAGCCTTTTTACCTTTACTTTACAATGTACAACAGAGGGTTAAAATAAAAAGTTCATGTTATGTAAAAAACCTCTTTGAGAATATGTTTAGCCACCGATACTTTGTAGCCCCCCCCCCCTTGCTCTCTGTAGGTACGTCATAAAACTGAGCCCAGAAATTATTTTTGGGTTTACCTGTAGTATAAATCCTCGATTGGGTCAACCTATAGTGTAAAGCCTCGATTGGGTCAACCTATAGTGTAAAGCCTCGATTGGGTCAGCCTGTATTGTTAAGCGTCGAATGGGTCAGCCTGTAGTATAAAGCCTTGATTGGGTCAGCCTGTAGTGTAAAGCCTCGATTGGATCAACCTGTAGTGTAAAGCTTCGATTGGGTCAGCCTATTGTTTAAAACCTGGGTTGGATCAGCCTGTAGTGTAAAGCCTCGATTGGGTCAGTCTATAGTGTAAAACTTCGATTGGGTCAGCCTGTATTGTTAAGCCTCGATTGGGTCAGCCTATAGTACAAGGCCTCGATTGGGTCAACCTATAGTGTAAAGCCTCGATTGGGTCAGCCTGTAGTGTAAAACTTCGATTGGGTCAACCTATAGTGTAAAGCCTCGATTGGGTCAGTCTATAGTGTAAAACTTCGATTGGGTCAGCCTGTATTGTTAAGCCTCGATTGGGTCAGCTTGTATTGTTAAGCCCGGTAGTGTAAAGCATCGACTGGGTCAACCTGTACTGACGAAAACATACAGAAATATTGTAAGCAGACAAAACTTTGAAAACTGATCTTGTTGAAACCGTGATGACTCGCTTTAAGCGAAACAGGTAGAAACTCAGCCCAAAATTGTTCTATAGACAACATAATTGAATACAACATAGAAAAGCGACCTTAAATTGATCACTTTTTTGAAAGCAAGAGAGTTAGACATGAAAAATTCTGTTTCCATTGCAATGTATACCATCGATATAAAAAACAAATTCTCATATTTTATAAAAATACAGAATTATACATTAATTGTTTGGTTTGTTTTTGAATTTCGCGCAAAGCTACACGAGGGCTATCTGCGCTAGCCATCCCTAATGTAGTAGTGTAAGACTAGAGGGAAGGCAGCTAGTTATCACCACCCACCGCCAACTCTTGGGCTACTCTTTGGGGGATTGACCGTCACATTATAACGCCCCACGGCTAAAAGGGCGAGCA
>NW_013665744.1:736717-740205 GCF_000517525.1 Limulus polyphemus
AGATTGCGAGTCGAGTACCCTAACCACCTGGCCATGCCGGGCCTTTATACATTAATAGATTTATGAACTATTTTCACAAAATCTCAGAACCATGATTTACAGTTAAAGTTTTCGTGCCGGATAGACCCATAGCTTGTAACTACAATCCAATGTTCTTACTTGTATTGTTACTTAAACCTACCTTCAATTGTGAGTATGTTAATCAAAACTATATATTTCCATCACTACATCAAAAAAAGGAAAATATGTATTTCTAAATTAAACAAAAGTTGCCAAATCCTGAAAATTAATTATTGTTTTTATTTAAGCTATGCTTCAAAACTGATATTACTTTATGTTGATAACCATTGAGGTTAGCCTTGGAAAAGTATATTTTGTGAAAATATTCTTGTTTTGGTATACAAAAGCTATGCTTCAACACTGATATTACTCTATGTTTATCACCATTAAGGTTAGCCTTGGAAAAGTATATTTTGTGAAAATATTCTTGTTTTGGTATACAAAAGCTATGCTTCAACATTGCTATTACTCTATGTTGTTCACCATTAAGGTTAGCCTTGGAAAAGTATATTTTGTGAAAATATTCTTGTTTTGGTATACAGATTACTTTAAAGCAGAAGAAGGGCTATATCCCTAATTCAAAAACAGTTATACAAAAAACTTGTAGAATAACAAAATGCAACGTATAGACAAACATACAAATACATTCAGAAATCTGTGGTTTTTGTTAAAAACTAGAATTTATTTTGAGCTGGTATAGTAAAATTGAGCATTAAATTTTCAAGTTACTTTTGTACTTAATCACACTCGACCAAATTATAGGTAATCATTACACCAGTTGCTATTAATTTATTAAATTCATTTAAAAAATGAAAAATTCATGTTTCTTTTCTTATTCATTGTAAGTTAAATTGTGTGTTAAATGTCCTAGATGTATCCAAAAGATGCATTAAACTACATGTTTTACTGTTTCTTTCCTTGTGTAAACCTAAAGAGCTACAAAGCCATGTGGGAAAATAGAAAAAAAATACATTTTTCTCAATTCCACAGCATTACTTTCTCTCTGCTTTTTACACGTAACAAGGCCTTTTGTGATTGCACCAGAAGAATTTGTCGATAATGAACACTACAACGGGCTGTAGAACGTGGTTGTCTGATGTGTAGAACCTTGGCGTTGAGAAGATAATTTTAACTAAAACATCATTACCGTTTAGAAACTGCAGTAGCGACTGTTGTCTTATTTAAGGGTTTAAATACCTTTAGGATGTGTATTAACGTCAATGGATACAGTAATATGTTTAGAAAAGAAAAACTACAAGTCGATAAACGTAAAAATAAATAGACTGGTTTGATTCTTTCCTAAACAGAGACGTTTTTGCTTATCTCGTTTACTTAATTCAAATGATTTAATTTTAATTATTAATTTTTAAATAGAAAATTAGATTTTTTTCAACCAAACGTGATATAGATATAACCCATTACCAGAAATGTCGGACATACGATAAGTAAAATCGTTAGTTAATCTTATAATGAGTTTTTTAGTCAAATATACTTTAAAAGTTGTTTGTTTGTTTTTCTATTTGCGAGAAAATATAATTTTTTTTAACTTTACAACATCATTCATTTTCTGATAAAATACATCTCATAAATCAAATATTTTTCTATAGTTGCCTCAAATTAAATTGAAAACATCAAAATAATTCCGTCTCAGACTTCATGTGATAAAATTAATAACCTAACATGTTTACCTTTGAGTAAAGTTAAACTGATATATCAAACATTTACTTATGCGGGAAAATTTTTATTTTCATTTCAATTAAAAAAAACATCTAACATCATGGTAAGTTTGTGAAAAGGTTTCATACTTATGTTTAGCAGTTCGTATTTAACATTTTTCTTTCTGTACGCTTTTATGAAGAATACACACATATATATATATATATATATATATAATTGTTTAGAACCTGGAATGTGATACATTTTATGTCAATATACTCTTTTCTTGTAGCTCTTTATGAAATTATTGGTTATTTCTAACTATGCAGTAATGGAGTACATATATAATATTCAATTCTGAATATATACTCATAATAGATTGGAAAATATTCGTTTGCTACTAAATTAATGAATTATAAAAAAAAATATTTCAGTCAAGTAATAGAAATGAGTTTCTGTTTACAGTAGTGGTTTCCTTGAATACAGTTTCCCAAATCAAGTAATAGAAATCAGTTTCTGTTTACAGTAGTGGTTTCCTTGAATACAGTTTCCCAAATCAAGTAATAGAAATGAGTTTCTGTTTACAGTAGTGGTTTTAAACAGAAACTCATTTCTATTACTTGATTTGGGAAACTGTATTCAAGGCAGTAGTGGTTTCCTTGAATACAGTTTCCCAAATCAAATAATACAAATGAGTTTCTGTTTACAGTAGTGGTTTCCTTGAATACAGTTTCCCATTGATTCTACATTAATATCCGTGAGCACGTTTGCCATACTGCCAATACTGTCTTCTTTTATCGCTTCAGCACCATCACCGTTTGTAAATATAAATTTTCTGAGGCAGTTCAATTATTCCTAAACTCAAGATAAGAGTAATACTAACAACAAAAAAGTGCCAATAATATAAAAAATATTCTATACAGTAGCTTGATGTGTTTTTCTTACATCCTCTTCAAGATATAATTTACAACAAAACTTGCATTGGTTTTGTTTCCTTAAGTGTGTAGTCTAAATGCATTAGTTCCTTCATTAAGACAGTCAACATTATTTTGAAAATCGTTATTTACTTCCGTTTAATTCAGATCTTGTTATTTTATGTTCCTTTAATGGGATCTTGTGCAGTATCCTAGTAAGTTATGTTTGAATAAAAGTATTTTTTGCATTATCTTTTAATAACTTTACGTCGTTCATTATACAAACCAATTTTTTTTTATTTCGCCCATTATTTTACTGAAAAAGGCTTTGTGTTCAATAACAATATGTTTTGAAAATATGTGCATAAAATAGAAAAGGTAAGTGATGCAGCTTTTGTTCGCAGTTAAAAAGAAAGAGAAATATGGTTAAAATATAGCCATAGGCCTTACAAGCAAACTGCTTTGTAACTGACTAGTATTGTTGTTATGTTTCTGTGTTAATTGAAGGCGATTTAAAAATACCTAAACGAAACTGTCTGATAACTTTAGTACTTAAATCCAAACTTACATAGTTAGATATCAGTATTGCAAAATGAAACAAGTTTCATGGATGAATTAATAAAAAAAATACAGGTGGTTACTATCACAATTTACTACATATTCCTTCATTTTTAAAGTTCAACACTCGGATGGAATGAGATTAAATTATACTTGAATTGGATGAAAGACATATGTGAATGGGTTCAACTGAACTATGCACAGAGCGGCACAGGAAAGGAATACATGGCACACCATGATGGTGAACCATCTGTAAGAGGACGGCAACACCAGATCCAGTCAACATTCACTACTTTTAAA
>NW_013665744.1:741205-742760 GCF_000517525.1 Limulus polyphemus
ATATATATATATATATATATATATATATATATAGAATAAAAGAAATTAGGGTAACCTAAATAAAATGTTCGGTTTACATTGTTAAAATTGTTGTTTTTAACAAGAAAAATGTCGAAATATGTGTCATATACCTTACATTACTGAGTTCCAAGCAGATTTTCTTCTATGTATTATAATGTACGAGTAATCATAATTATTTACTTGGTTTTGTAAGAAGTGTGATATACGACATTTCTAGATTTTCTAAAGATATTCTATTTAATATGATAATCCCATCAACAACACAAGGACAGGAATATCATTTCTTGTATTAAATCTTAAACTACGGGTGTAAATCTCGTGAATTAAAGCGTCCAAATGAAACTATATGTTTAAGATAATCTAGCGTTCGTTTGGAGACTGCGAAATAGTAAAATAGTTTCTTTAAATATTGCTAATAATTATCCCGTAAAGGGTTATCAACGTCACTTTAGTAAACTGAGTAATAACTTGTTACTAGAAATTAATATTTAAACCAAGTCGATGTGTATTTTTAAAAAAAAATCAATTCTTAGGAAGGATTTGAAGAATATTCTATAAGTCTCGCATTAGTACACTTCAAACGAGATGTGCGTGAGCTTTGCCTCGCTTCGAAATTACTCCTAGGCTTGAAGTTCTTCAGTTGAAAAATACACTAATCAAACTTAAGGAGTGGAATTAGAACTGTAACAAAATTTTAAAACTGCTCCAAGGTTTATTACCCAAAACTGAGAATTTCAAAAGGATCTAAGAAAAGTAGTGTACTCTAAATAATACTCACGAAATATTTACTTAGGCGCCTTCTTAGTGTTCATAGCTGTTTTATGTAGCTAAATACGTATTCCGAATTAATTATATCGGATTAAATATATTATGCAATAACAAATTCAAGGATTTTAAAACTCATACGTATTTAAACCCCCTTTCTATATTTTCCTATATTTAAGAGTTATTCTTTTTTTTTTAATACTACATTTGTACACTTTCTGTTTGATCTTTTGATCCAATTTGATATGTATTTTAAATTAATATATCTGAGAAGAAAAAAACTATAACATGAGGGTTTGCTTTATTATGATATTTGATGTCTTCCCATTAAATTAACAATTAAATTATGGAATATAGGTATCGAGTGTAAGATGTTTAATTCTAAACTGGCAAAGCCAACAAGAAACTTGTAGCTAACCTACAGTAACTATTATATGTGTAGTCAATGCGGATTAAAAGGGTGGCAAATGATATATGTAATTAGAGCTGGAATAAGGGGTGACAAATGATATATGTAATCAGTGCCGGACTAAAGGATGACAAATGATATATGTAATTAGAGCTGGAATAAGGGGTGACAAATGATATATGTAATCAGTGCCGGATTAAGGGATGGTAAATGATATATGTAATCAGTGCCGGATTAAAAGGGTGGCAAATGATATATGTAATTAGAGCTGGAATAAGGGGTGACAAATGATATATGTAATCAGTGCCGGATTAAGGGATGGTAAATGATATATGTAATCAGTGCCGGACTAAAGGATGG
>NW_013665744.1:743433-750855 GCF_000517525.1 Limulus polyphemus
CCGTATAATTCTATAGTGTGCGTGTGTGACTAAGGACTAATGTAGATGGACTAAGCTCTCAGATTCAATTATATTGTATTACTTATAATGTTTCAAACAAATTTCAGTTACAATTATACTTACTTTGCATTCTATCCGTATAATTCTATAGTGTGCGTGTGTGACTAAGGACTAATGTAGATGGACTAAGCTCTCAGATTCAATTATATTGTATTACTTATAATGTTTCAAACACATTTCAGTTACAATTATACTTATTCTATCCGTATAATTCTATAGTGTGCGTGTGTGACTTAGGACTAATGTAGATGGACTAAGCTCTCAGATTCAATTATATTGTATTACTTATAATGTTTCAAACACATTTCAGTTACAATTATACTTATTCTATCCGTATAATTCTATAGTGTGCGTGTGTGACTTAGGACTAATGTAGATGGACTAAGCTCTCAGATTCAATTATATTGTATTACTTATAATGTTTCAAACACATTTCAGTTACAATTATACTTATTCTATCCGTATAATTCTTTAGTGTGCGTGTGTGACTTAGGACTAATGTAGATGGACTAAGCTCTCAGATTCAATTATATTGTATTACTTATAATGTTTCAAACAAATTTCAGTTACAATTATACTTACTTTGCATTCTATCCGTATAATTCTATAGTGTGTGCGTGTGTGACTTAGGACTAATGTAGATGGACTAAGCTATCAGATTCAATGTAATCTAATCATTTTAGGTTTAAATTTTCTGGTGAATTGATTTATGACATAAAGTACTTTTAATTAGTTTGTTATATCTTCATTAATGTATAAGTTATTTTACTTTTTCTTGTATATAGCTAGCTTACTTTGATTACAAGTTCTTAATAATATTTACAGTTGAAGGGATATATTGATTAATGCAAGCGTACGCACTTAAGCCTTAAGCCAAGGAGAAGTACATTCTACATAAGATATCATACAGCGGGAAAGTAATAGATAAGCATACCCAATGCATTTGAACTAGAATGGACGTACCAGAAGATGTTGAAAAGAAAACTTGAATCTGAATTTATTTTTCTTTTGTCATTAGCAAGAACTGGAAGGACTTGGATTAATCAGCTTAGTTGGCAACTGGTTCTTGATAGCGAATTCATCTAACCTGCATCTGTTATTAGAAGTGAAGTGAACGAGAAACATTTAACTAGACGGAAGTATGGGAGTTTTCACATATACGTCATGGGTTCTTTATATTCGATTTAATGTTAGCATGTGTGTTCTCATGACAGAAATGGAAGCGTGAATTGAAAGTATTTCATATATGTGTGAGATTTATTTGCGTAATATCATTTAATGCCTAGTCTTGGCATGACCTGGTGGTTAGGTCGTGAGATCGAAACCCGTCGCCGAACATGTTCCTTCTTTCAGGCTTTATACTGTGATGGTCAATTCAACTAATCGTTTTTAAAGAGTAACTCAAGCGTTCGCGATGACTGGTGTTGAATACCTGTCTTTCCTCCAGTTTATCACTTCAAAATTAGGGACGACTAGCAGAAGTATCCCTCGGGTAGATTTGCGTAAATTTAAAAAAATATAATTTATTGCTTAAGATCTATTAAGAAAGTAATGTTGAATGCTGTTGCCTAAAATTTCTTCAGCGTAACAAAACATCGTTCCATTTGATAAAGTTGTCATTCTTGTTTGCGCTAGAAGACGGAGTTTGACAAAAAAAAAAAAGGGTATGATAGATCTTAAACATAGCCAGAGATCTAAAGGCCAAAAGGATAAAACAGCTGGTGAAAGTCGATTCATAAATTCCACATCCATTGAATTACTGAGATGCGTGTTCAATTTGTTATCTCGAAACTTAATTAGTAGAACTAACTTTAGAGTGAAGTCATACATCGTTCAAACAATGCTTGACTACATGGAGTAGATACCTAGACAGAACCAGATAACGCTAGCGACAAGATTCTACGGCGAAACAATGAAAGTATTCTTTAATTTGGTACAGAACTACTTGAAGAGATTCAGAAACAACAACACGGTTGTAATTCAGTGTATCAATGGTTGATCTCTCTAAGAAGCCCAGTTTTAGGGATATAATTTAAATCATTCTTATTTGTCTTTTAATATTTTGATTTCTCCTAAATATACGATTTTAACTTTTGAGATTTTTTCTCGTGAAACGATTAGGTTAATGTCATTAAAATAGATTATAAAGAAAAACTATTTACACTGCATTTCATGGTATGAATATGTTTACGTTTTACACCTTTTAGCTGACTTTGAGAATTGTTTTTAAATTTTACAGAGGCTAAGATATAACAGATGTAAAAGACATTTAATTTGGCGATCAATAAATGGTACAGGTAGTTTTGCTTATTCTGCTCTGTGTAAATCAGAAGGGTTTATATCTAAAGGTAATTAAAGTTAAATAGAAATGTATAAAGCTTCAATATATACGTTTAATTTTAAAGTTGATAAATATATGTATCAACCCATGTATATTTTTCAGAATTTGGTGTCTGTTCAGATGTTTATCAAATATTATCAGTATGATGACAAAACCTTGTCGAAACGTTGTGCATTTGCTGTTATGTTAAACTTATATTAAAGTTTTTCTTCATTACCCATTCAAGCCGTCTCCAGCCATTATTAGTCTCAAAGTGGGTTCCTCGTCATCGAATTTTTTGGGGTAGTTAGGGCTCCTGTATAGCGTGTGCAGGATGCCGCATCCATAAGGGGAGGGGTGGTCGTAAGTGAGAGGGAATCGAAGGATACCACCCAGTAGGAACGCCTTTTGAGGAGTCGTTGTTAATCACGGATCATTCCAGGTATAGTGAGTAGTAACACGAGAGTAAAAATAGTCTGGTTTTACACAAAATCAAACAAGATTAGAAATTGATTACTTATTATTTTACAAATTTTCTAGTTTTGCAAAGTCATCTAACAAATGGTAATTATATTTTTTACTTTGTTTTCAGAAAAACTATCATTCATACCAAAATGAAATGTTTGTGAGGTTTCAAGAAACATTCGGTTGTTAAGTTAACACTTATCCAGAATGTATTTACAAATCCACGTGACACAATATAATTTAAAAACCAACAATTAAAGTTTTATGCTTCTAGCATATATACGTATAATAGTAATATTACTTACACTGTGCGTGAAGTCCGGAATTACGTGACATTTGTACGATAAAAGATTTTGGTTTAATATGTACGTAAAGTCATACAATTTTAACTTAGTTAATGAAAATAATAATTTTGGCTTAGTGCACAAATCCTTTATATCACATATAATGTACCGAGTTCTACTATTCAAAACATACTTTATAAGATTTTATATTCAATAGACATTAAAACTTAAGTTTAGTTTCACTTGTAACGAATGGATTTTATGCGTCACTGAACAATAATCGTAACGAGTTGATTGACTCTTTCGCGTTACAAAATGTTTCGACTTTACATTTCCAAAGACATTTATCAGTCTAGAACTTTAGCAAATATCAACTTGGCCTCACAGAACAATAGAGATTGAGTTTTTTGCAACTTAAACTTCCCTGTTGTAAGATCTGCGGAAATTAGTTGTTGCTTTATTGATTTTTGCGCAAGGCTGTTCTATAGACATTATTGCATTGGACTACTGCCCCCCCCCAGCGGCGTGTCTGCAGACTTACAACGCTAGAAACCGGATTTCGATACCCGTGGTGGGCAGAGCACAGATAGCCCATTGTGTAACTTTGTGCTTAACTTCAAACAAACAAACAAACTGAACTATTGAAGGCCTACAGAAAAATCATCATGTTTTTCAGATGAAGATTCGTCCTGAATATAGGACAGATGATGGGTACTCATGTTATGAAGAAAATATATTCTGTTTACTCCTTCAACTGTAATCAAAGGCCCTTTTAAAGATCATCAAACTTGATTTACGGAAATTACTTGTTGTTTTCTTGAATTTGGTGCAAAGCTACTCGAGAGTTATCTGCATTAGCTGTCTCTAATTTTGAAGTGATAGACTAGAGTGGAGGTAGGTAGTCAACACTGTAATCAATTAGTGGGATTTTTACGTCACTCGTATAACGCACCCACGGATCCATGATGCGCAGTGCGGTGTTTTATTTTTGGCGGTAACGGGGCGCAAACCACAGAATCTCACAGCTCGGCATGCTATACCACGAAGCCGCGTTCGCCCCACGGAAATTAGTAATATTTACATTTCGCCTTGAGATTACTGAGCGTTTGTACATGCCGAAGTGTGTATTATACACTTTTCCTGTAGTCTGAAACTATTTACGTTCTTTAATGTTTGAATAATAATAATATATTAATGATTAATTTTACTCATTTTCAACTGAGTATAAATAGTATGGTTTATGTTTGATCTCCCACCAGTGCGATACCTGTTTTCGGAGTTCTTTGTTTAATTTACAAGTACATCATGTTCATTGTAGTAACAGGAACACGCGTGATGCATTATCTTTCACTCCTATCACTAATCATGTTTTAAAATAATCAAAAATATCGTTAAATCAGCTAATCTTATACATTCGAAAGAATTAGATTTAGTAGCCCACTAAATCTAATCAACCCATTTTCACATATTCTCAAAGCCAGCATGGAAGATGGTTTGCTTACGGTCTAATTTAAATCTTGAGCTATGAAGAGATGACTAAAATACGGCCTTTTACACAATAATGTAGAAAACTAGTGACGACTGGAATTAGATCTTTAAAACACATTTGTTAGAAACAAGGATAATGAGTTTATGAAGACTATTTGAGAAGAAGCATGTTAATATTGAAAGTAAATAGGATAAGTGTTAAAAGTAACAAATTTAGATTTTAAAAGTCAAGCTGCTTTAAGTAAATATCATCCTAGTTAATCATCATAATGCATTAAGTCACAAACTAGATAAGACTGATATCACTGAGACACGTATTGAGATAGCAAAACATCTAGTTTTAGATAGGGGGATTATGTTTTTAGATTAAGCGTTTAAAAGTATAGTTAACTGTTTATTGTAAACTTGAAAGATGACAAATATCGACATCAATCAAGTTACCAAAGGAAAAGGGAGACAGACAGTTTTATAACTAACTAGCTGTTCTTTTTAACATTGATTAACACATATATATATATATCAACGTCGACGATACTGATAAATCCTAAACCAGTCGTTTTTCTAACCTAAACTTAAAAACAACTACTGTACTATACAGCCAGATTATCGTCATATCAGTTACGTAGGAGTTCATCTTACAATACATTTTATGCATATATTTACCAATGTCTGTGAGAACGTGTATTTCGTTCATTCCATACTACAAAGGTCCAGAAAATGTAGTTTATACTAGTTTTAGTTTGGTTATTCACTATCAGAAAGTAACTTAATAACAAGAACGCCCAATAATAAGATCTACACCCAATAAGTAAATAGGGTGAAGGTCACGTATAATTTGTTCGTCTGCGTAATTACACTGAATGTGTAAACTTTCCTTTGTTATGCTTTGTGATATAAACAAAGGAAGTTTGCATTTGATGTTTATATTTGAAATCACGAATTTTTTAGAGTGTGTTATATACGTTCTTTGGTTTTCCAAAATGAAAAATCCTTTGAGGGCGGACATCTTTCACTCATTTTTTTTTTTTTTTTGTCGGGGGTGGGTGCTCCATGTGCAATCACGTGATTGAACACGTTGATATTCTGTAGATCTTCATGTTTTCCACACGAGGATGCGTCCTGAAGATGAGATAAATGATGGGTACTTATGAAAAAATTATTCTGTTTATTCATTCAGTTGTAATCAGAGGTCCTTTTCAGAACCATCAAACTTGACAACGAGAATGTCACAATTCGTGCTGATAAAAAATTTGATTTCTAATATTACCTTTACCGTATAAACCATCGTTTAATTTAATGCCCACAATTTCAAGATTCTCTCATATTTTAATTCAGCACTAAACTTTATATTTAAAATACACAGCTATGTACAGTTTTGTTTTATTGAAAAAAGACTACACCACATCGCTTACTTTCATGATTTGATTGGTACAAAATCTATCAAAACAATGCTCTCTTGCATTTAGTTCACTAATACAGTAAAATGAGTTTGTGAACTGAAAATTTTATTGCAACTACAAGAACGAATGCCAACGTTTATATTCTAGAAATAGAGTGATTGGATGTTTGTAAGGCGTTTGATTTCATTCGCTTATTTTAGTAGTCTTACAAAACACAAATCAGACTCGAAGAACTTTTTGAACATAGATATGACTGACAAAATATAGAATATTGTTTCAAGTGTTTGACATTTACAAACTGAGATGACATTCCTCACACAAGTCGATACGGAAAGACAACATAGGTCTGATTCATTTATTTAAACTTACACATATTCAAGCACTGGTTCATTTTTGGTAGTATAACATAAAATAAAATCATTGGGTTTTTTTCAGAACTGTATGTAAAATATTAACACAAAATCTGAACACAATAACATCTTTTTTAACAAAAAAATAATTTTCATATATACAACGCTAATGTTCGCTATCTTTATTGTTGGATGTTCGAAAGTGGGGATTTTCTTGAACTGGGGAATCTTCGAACGCGTCGTTTTTTATTCTCTGTTAATCATACACGTTCGGGCATTCAATAAGTCAACAAAACCTTCATATCAGTGAATCCGGAGAGAGCATACAACACAAAACAAACGTATTAGTGCCGTTTGACACTACGTTAATTATCAAACCACATTTGTACAACAGTATTTCCAAATGAAGAATATTCAGAGTGGTATCCGCTCCATCAGGAGCTGGATTAGTTTAATTATTCAGAGGTAACTTGGCGTTGTATATTATGCATTTGAACAATTGAGCTCAAGGAAACTGGTGACGTGCGTCTTTGGAACATGACGATTTCTGTATCTTTGACTGCTCTTTATTGTTGTTGTTGTTTAGAATTTTCGTGCGAAGCTACATGAGGCTAGCTACCTTAAATCTTTAACTGATAAGCTATAGAGAAGGCAGAGAGTCAACACCCACCGCCAACTCTTTGACTTCTCTTGTCTGACCGAATAGTGGGATTAGACCGTTATTTTTTATAGTGCACTCACGGCCACATACTGCGGAGCGTGTTTTTGCGGCAACAGGTCGCGAATGCAAGATCCTCAGAGTCAGAGTCCGAGTATGGTAACATGAGTAGAAAAGTTCTTGAATATATTAAGAGTCAGATTATGTACTGTGCATGTTTTTATCCAAACAAAACAAATCACCAGTGCAGTTTTTTATTGAAGTGGTATCATGTAACAAAATAATGTACTATTAGAAAATGAAACTTGTTTGTGGTTGTAATTATTTAAACATTTCTTGTTAAAATATCACACAGAGAAGAGGGAGAAGAAGAAGAAGTCCTCCGATGTGTAAGTTT
>NW_013665744.1:751855-763949 GCF_000517525.1 Limulus polyphemus
CGCCCCCACGGCTGAAAGGGCGAGCATGTTCGGTGTGACGGGGATTCGAACCGGCGACCCGCAGAGTGCGAGTCGAGCTCCCTAACCACCTGGTCATGCCGGGCCGCGATGTGTAAGTCTACGGATTTACAACGCTAAAATCCGAAGTTCGCTTCTCTGCAGTACACACAGCAGACAGCCCCATGTGACTTTGCTCCAAAATAAACAAATAAAAGAAGAAACGATAAATCTCACACTTTGTATAAATGCTGAGCTTTAATGTCTTTTTGTATAAAATCTTGTAAAACAATGTGTTGACAAGTCAAGTTATTACTTATTATGAAAGCAGTCTCGATAAATTATGTATTGCTTTATAAACTGTCTTATTTTTTTTTAATGGAAGTAAAGATTTAGCCATTCCAGAATATAGTGTTGAAATATCTCGAACTTGTAATTTTTTGGAATAAGGCCGCATAATAAGTGATGCGTGGTACCACAGTACATGTCCCATTACTCTTTGAACAAGCAAGTTTTATTGTCTTACAAACATACAAAATTACTAAGCAGTTCACAGGCTATTTCTTTCGCGAAAATTTCTAAGTTAAAAATAAATACTATATTTGAGAAAATCATCAATTGTAACGTTATAATTCCTCAAAGCTTACCACAGTGTTTTTTATTTGTTTGTTTGTTTGTTTATTTTCATATGTAGCTTTTTTCAGCGTATCTAAGCCTAAAACGTACTTTTCTGACTTTATACCTAGGTTTAAGATTGAAATTGGGTAAGCTGTCCCAAGAATTTCGTATACTTGTCCAAAATAACTTTCAATATATTGCCAACCATAAAAAAATTAATTTCAACTTGTATAAATATCTGTTAAAACGCTTATCTAATATCGTGCAACCACCAACCGAAGTTATCAGTGCATATGTTGAACTGGAGTAAGCGAATATGTTCGAAAGTAAAACGTTTGTGACAGGAAATTGGAAAATTCTAAACGCTTCAGAACATAGTGTAATATCACTTTGCTGGAATCAAATATAGTTCAACTTCGAACATTTTCAAGACCCGAGAATGACGTCATTGATGGATTATTCATTTGAGGTACATATATATTATACATATTGCCATCTGGTGAGGAGAAGGAATCAACCAGGATACTCCAACCTGTACAATGACACATATTTTTCTAAAATGCAACGAAAGAATTAAGAAGAGTTTTGTATTTGTAGTAAAGCTATCAAGGATTTCTACCGTTGCCAGTAATATTGAATTACTGACCAGAGACAAATCAACTAGTCAGCAACATCCTACTACTACCGACCACCGAGGGATTTACTGTTACTCTTATAACGCACCCACAGCTTACCACAAAGCCAATCCGCGCCCAACTAAGATGAAGAGCATTTTCAAAAGTTATGATAATTATCGAAGTTTTCAGCGCAAGACTAGATCATATTTAGCTGCAAAAGTTTGGTTGTCTTAACTTTGGTGGAAATTTTAAACCTACCAAGCCTATAAAGTTCTCATCTGCCAATAAAATATTTGAGATTCGCATTTCTAAACCTTCTTAGCTAATTCCGTAAAGTTATAAAGCCGCTACTGCCTGATTATTTGTAACACATATAGAGTATTGAAACGTAAATATATTTTCAAACAAACCTGCTCAAGCAAAAGCTATGTATTGAGAGCATTCATAAGTTTATGAATAAACGTAAAAAGTCTAATAGATAGATAAATATACAGATGGCAAAAGCTATCTATCTAACAACAGTAAACATGTAGTTTATCACATAAGGAAAGTTCTTTTTTAGTCTTAGCATCAATGGGCTTGTTGGGAAATAATCCCAATAACATTAAAATTATGCTTGTAAGATTATGTTTTTGTAAGCAGATAAAAGCCATTCTTAAGCATAACAGTGCTGCACAGCTGTTGACGTATTTCAGAGGTCATTGGTATAAAGACATTAATAATATAGTTATTATGCATGTAACATCAATGTGTTGTTTGCAGTATACTAATCCAGTTAAGCCAGTTCAATGAAAGCTAAAACGTTTACAAGTTCTTGTTGTTGAGAATCCGTATGGAGAGATACAAAAAAATATTGTGTATAACGTCCAATCCAGAATCAAAACGTTTTACAAAAAAAATAAATCAATACTTACCACAAGATGGTTTATTCCATTCTATCACGTTTTCGAAAGATTGTGAAAAAAGGTAGTTTTAAACTAACCGAATTTCGAGTTTTGTACATTTTAAAGAAAAAAACAAACCATGAAAATGTAAATCATCATCCTTTCAATGGTTAGGAAAACGGTATAGAAATATTAGTTTATTCTGTATGATTCATACATATATGTATAAATATGGGATTCTTGTAACATGTTCATCGTCGTTATTGTTTTTATTTCAAAAATCTCTAGATTGGCCTTCATTCCATTAGAAAATCGTCGGTGAAAAATATCTAGTATGAAAAACATTATAGTTGTGATGAAAACAAAATCCTTCAGTGGACCACATGGTTTGGTTCACACAGTTGTTTCTTCACTTTCTTTTTCCGAAACAGATTTCTAGGGCTGTGATTTCATTCATTTCGTAGCAAAAGAGCATATGGTTTGCATGCTAGTATGAAAATTATCAACGTAATAAGTTGGATAGATGTAAAGATAACGATGAAATTTGTCTTAACTCTTGGTTTAAACGTATATTTGATTGCATTACATCCACTATCTTTGAGTTGAACAATACACATGGCCAAATGTATAAAATTTAAAGTAAAAACCCAAATATATGTTTGCCAAATGGCCTTTATTTCTAATAGTTTAAGGCGTCTTCATAAATCACTTGATCGAAAAATTCCAAGAAAGTCTTAAATCTATCTCGTCATAAAACCTTAAACACAAGAAATATCCATTCGGAAATTTCTTCTTCTACTCGCCAAATAATAACAACAACAAAAAAAAGATTGGAGATTCTCGCACTGAAAAGTATTTTTGGCTTTGCTTTGTATGGAACATCATTTCCAGATTCCCAGTAAAAACCTTATGATGAAAGTTCTTTCCTTGCGACAACTCCATTTAGTTGAATACGATTTAGAACAACTACCAGAAATTCCACACAACACACACATAGTTATTGTGGTATGCAAGCATTCCATGCATTTTTACCCTCCTTTTATTGTGTTTTACGAAGTTGATCAGTTATCCTGAGTAGGTACAGTTTTCACATAGCTCGTTGTCAATAAAGTAGTTGAGGTGCCTTTGTTCCACCTGCCTTTTTATGTTCATTATCATTCTTCTGAAGAAACACCTGGCCTGCCCGTGGGTGGGGGAGAGAATGTATATTTGTAATGCAGCATATTGTGCAAGAATGCCGACAACAGTATTCTCCAATGTTGAGTCAGGTGATGCGTAGAAGTTACGACTTCCCCGAAGTTTGATAGGAAATGACCAGTCACGTGATTAGCTCTAGTCACTCTGGGTAAATCAGATGTTAACGTAAGGATTAAACAGTCTAGTATATTATCTCATTCAAGTCAGTCAGAAAGAAGTTATCAATAATCAAGTTAAAGTGATGGTCCATCGTTGAACAAGCAAGTGCATAAACTCTGTGTTCGTGTGAATAACAAAGATTGTTCATCTGTGTTCTACTTTGTGTCCAGTCTTTTTACTCAGTTCTCACAAACTCAGTTATTCAGGGAACTCAGAATTACTCTGTAATAAACATCTTGACGAATCTCTTGTTATTCATCGGACCTATTCCATCGCTTTAAGTAGAGTCAATTTCACCTAAAAATACCACATTATCATTGATACCGATGAACCTTACTTTAGAAAGTTTGTATTTTTTAATTTGGTACTTTGCACGATATCTTCTCAGCGAAACATTATTGCAAACTATTTTATAGAGTTAGTCTTTCCTATCTTTAGACATAGAAGCAGACAGTTTGTTTGTTTGGAATTTCGCTCAGAACTACACGAGGGCTATCTGCGCTAGCCACCCCTAATTTAGCAGTGTAAGACTACAGGGAAGGCAGCTAGTCATCACCCCTCACCGCCAACTCTTGGGCTACTCTTTTATCAACGAATAGTGGGATTGACCGTCACATTATAACGCCCCCTACGGCTGAAATGGCAAGCATGTTTGGTGGGACGAGGATTCGAACCCGCGACCCTCATGTAATGTAATGTATTATTATCAATATGTTTTTCTCATACTACACACCTGAATAAACAACTAGATATCGTGGATTAGTAAAAAAAAGTGATTCTAAACAAAAGTATCTTCCTAATTAAAAATTAAAGTTCATTCGATTCTTCCAGAATATGTAACCTGAATGATAAAAAAAAAAAAAGATACATTTATCTTCTCAGTCAAAAACAATCTTTGCTTATTACCTACCCTCCCCCAGTGGCACAGGGGTATGTCTGCGGACTTACAACGCTAGAATTCGGGTTTCGATACTCGTGGTGGGCAGAGCACAGATAGCCCATTGTGTAGTTTTGGGCTTAATTACAAACAAACAAACTTATTATATGTGAATAGTGTATTTGTATAAAAAAATACTCGAAAAAAAGATCTAACAGTTATTAAAATCAAAGTCTTAATAGTATTTAATATATTCTGTAAATCTAATGTACTCTTTTTTTTCATGCTTGAAACATTATAAGGCGTTTTCCAAGAGGGTATAGATACGTGTATTTTTCCATCTTTCTAGCCTACTATGCAGACAAAATACAGTGTACAACAGCGATGCGAGGAAATAGAGGGACTTGTGAAGGCCTGGCTTTCATTTGAATCAACACATTTTCTGACAAGGTTATGTCGCCTCTTCTGTCTCTAGGGGGAAAGACTGCGTGACGCCACCTAACTAATCTTCCTCTTCACATTTTCTGCTCCTGCACAGTGAACGAGATAGCGAAGAACATGCCTTGGAGAAAAGTATCTAATTTGAGGGTAATGTTTAATTCCTAATTGAATGTTGCCTCTGATACAAACTTCAAATTTTACTCAACACTGAAACACTTGTGGAACACAAAACTAGTGATGATAAAGTGACTAAAGGAGAACCTTGGCAATTCAAATTCAACTTACGAAACATGTCAGAACAAGAATAACAAGCAATTTTTCATTTCGTAACACGACTTGTCTGCCTCTCTAAGCCTAAACACTTTTCATAGATATAGATACATTAATCATTAAGAACGTTATTTTTTCACTCAGTGTTTAATGTACATTCAGATTCCTCTCTTTCCCCAAAACACACTTTGTGTAACTTATTTCCAATAAAAAAATGTATTATACTTAGATATAGTCATCTGTTTCTACATATATTTTTTAAAGTAATATATGTTTAATTGAATAATAATATATTATACGATACATCTACATTACAGCACTCCAGGTGTAAATGACTCTGATGATAAAGTTAGTATTTTCATTTTACTTGCGATTTAAAATGCATTGTGATTAATGTTGCAAAAGCTACCTAATCATATACACACTTATAGTATTGTAAACTGGATAGTTTCCGTAAATTTAGTTTGAGATCTTACCACAAATTTCCAAAACATCACAGACACGCACACATATTTATATATATATATGTAGGTCTTAGTAGTAATTTATACCTAATCAAATGCATTGCATTTCATAAACTAAAAGCAACATTTAAAAAGCGCAAAGAATAGAGTTTTATAGAGTACAAAAGGAGAACAGAAAGATAACAATTGTATTTTGTTATAACTTTCACTCATGCGTATTGCCAGAAGTTTAAAAATGGTCTGTACTTAGGAAAACATCTCTGTTAAGTTTAATAAATAATATATAATTTATAATGCCAAAGTTGTAAAAGCAATTTCTATACAATATTATGCATTTAAAAAAATAATTATACAAATAGTATTTCACCAAAGAGGTGTTCGATGTGAATGAGTATGGAGATGATACTCCATGAGAGTTTATAGTTTCTCAGGAAAAGTCTAACTTCACAGGACTGTGAATGTGCTCTTAAAACACATAGTATATTAATATCGGTAATGCATTTTTAAAGCAAAAAATAAACATTTAATAATGCAAAAAAAAAGCATCGTTGTTTACACAAAGATATAATCAATTCACCATAAACTACTTTATCTATTAGTGTTCCGCATAACACCTAAGGTAAAGTTGCATTGTAATTCAGGTATATACCCCTGTGGGTCAGCAGAACGTTTACGGATGTACAACGCTAAAGTTCGGAGTTCAATTCTTCGCGGTGGACACAGCAGATAGCCCAACGTGGCTTTGCTCTAAAACAAACAAACAATTATTCCAGTACACTTGAAGGAGATTAATTTTACCGTAGACATAAAAAATATATTATATTATTTTTACAATTATACTGTTCTCTACAAATACACACTCTTTTGTCTGTTAAGCATCTACATAATGCTCATAAAGACATAGTTGATATGAGCTTGAAAGACAATGCAGTGCAGAAATATGAGTATTGTTTGTTTGAAGTTAAGCACAAAGCTACACAATGGGCTATCTGTGCTCTGTCCACCACGGATATCGAAACCCGGTTTCTAGCGTTGTAAGTCCGCAGACATACCGCTGTGCCACAGGTTGCAAATATGAGTAAATTGTAGCAGGTAGTTATTTTACGGCCATCCGAAATGAGTTGAGCAGCTAACCTCATTCCTAGAGGGAGCTGCTACATAGCAACACCTTCATTGACTCAGTCATTAAAGATGTTCCAAAGAAGGAGCCACCATCTGTCTAAGTTATTAGCAGTCACACTAGGCAATCGAAATAGAAAACACGAAATTGTGCTAAACAAAAAGAGAAAACCCTTCTAATTGGAATAATAATTTATACGTGTGGTAAGTAACTTACAAGCGTAGGTATACCACATTGGTACCCCTAATCAAGGGCTTAAGGTGTAGATGGGCATTTACTTTATTGATGGATCAGAAGAGGAGAAGAATTATCCTCCCATATTAGCGCAAGTTACTCGTATATTGCTTAGGTCAATAGGAATTGCATCACACCATTACGTTGGGTTGTGCACAGGTACATTAATAAACACAGAAGTAAATATTTTAGAAACCCCAAAGAAAGATATTTTTACAAATAGATGAAAAAAGTATGTCCTATTTCTTAAAGTATCTGAAATTGAGGACGTGTAGTAAGAAGCTCAATATAATTTTGGCTTAAGTTGAGAAGTGACATCAGTATCCTTAAATGTTTAAAGTTGTAAGACTTTTCCATACCATAGTTGGCCCCTAAACAGCGACTTAGGACAGACATGGTATACTTCATATGCTAATGTACGCCTCTTCTTAACCCTTAAAGGGCCAGCACAGATGCAAATTTCTATCCTACTCTTTGGATGGAGTCCCCCCCCCCGGCTCTTGAGAGCTCCCCAACAGTAGTTAAGGATTCTTATGTAATTTTGTTCCATGAGCTCCATGACGTCTGGTTGTACCACTGAGAAATAGCAAAGAACAATGTGTTCAAAATTTAAATAGT
The DNA here is from genome assembly GCF_000517525.1 of Limulus polyphemus. Classification (NCBI taxonomy): domain Eukaryota; kingdom Metazoa; phylum Arthropoda; class Merostomata; order Xiphosura; family Limulidae; genus Limulus; species Limulus polyphemus. Next base: position 759,352 of record NW_013665744.1, read on the forward strand.
TTTTTTTCTTTCTGTAATGTCTAATCGCACCTATTACTTTAAAATCTGTATCTAAGTGGAAAATAACAATATTCTTATTCTTTTAGACCTCGATTAAAAACAGTCCATTCTTCTTAAAGTTAACAATAGTGATTGTAGTATACTGCTGTTAACTGATTTTTCTAACAATATATATAGCGAGGTCTCTTTATTTCGTTAGATGTAAAACCGACAAAAGACGCTATGACAAGATCTTAAATATTCTAATTGTAAGACGGTAAACTGTTGTGAAGAAAAGAAAATACTTCAATATGACAAACTCTAATATAAAACGTTTTAGCTGAATGCTATTACGGAGATGTGAAAAAACATAATAAAATTTGAAAACAGTTCTGAATAAGGAATAATTTTTAGATATTTTTACATGTTAATATTTAAAAGGTGGCGCTGCGTCTTCCTAAGGAAATTGTTCTTATTAGTTTAAATTAGTGGGTCAAAGATAAAATTAGTAGGTGCGTAACTATAATTATTCATATATGATTAAGAGTAACAAACAGGAAACATAGTTAACTTTTTGTTTGACAAGAGCTTGAGCCCTTAAAGGTTATTCTTGTTAATTAACAGAGGGAACCCCACCCCATGGTAGAGGAAATATTAAGAAATCCACCTGTTTGGATCCGTGTTGACTGTGCCTTAGATAAGCCTTCTTTTTTTAACTATCAGTCGAAGCTGAGTGAATTTTTATATTCTATAGCTCTTAAGTAACATTCCTGGTTTTATAGTTATCTTGATGGAACTAATTTAACACTGTACGAAATCTAAGAACGTAAACTATTTTGTTGCTGTTTTTCCACTTCTATTTCTCGGTAATTTCACACAATTTTTAACTGAAATTTCAAAATAAAATGTTAATATCTGATTATTATTATTATATTATCTCCATCCACCATTACTATAAATTTCACTTGCCACTGTATATAATACTCGTATAAACAAAAGTGTGGTAGATCATGGAATAATTCATTTCTGTTATAGTTTGTCAATCAAATTTTAGATATTCCACGGATAACACACGCTGAACTGATCTCCGTGTGTTTAGAAACAAAGCATACTAAACAAAGTGCATTCTGTACATCGAGTGGAAATGTTGTTGATAACATTGAATGAACGAAAAATAAATCTTCACTTCGATTACTTATCTAAAACAAAAGTAGATCAATATACAATATATGCGCCAGCAAGTACAGTAACGCAAGTTTCAATTCGATATTAGATAGCCTCATTCCTTGAAAGTCTTTAAGAAGGATACTTTCCTAATTTCCTCAAGTAACAAAATGTCTAATACGATTAGATTTGGTTCCTAGTTCTAGAGGCAGACAAGTAAAATTATACTTCACGATGTAATACTTTATACTTTGTAAGGAAAGATGTACTGTTGCTATACACATTTGTTCGAGAAAACAGCTAACGGGTGCCGTAAAAACAACAAAAGATATATTACCACAAGATTGGCGGAAATATTTGTTGCGCATGCGTAATAAGCGTGAAAACCTCTACTATCTAAAGCGATTAGTTTTAGTAAATTTGTTTGTTTTTTTTCGGATATTTGTGCAAAGTTACTCAAGGCTACTTTCGCCAGTCTTTTATAGTTTTGAACTGAGAGACTAGAGGGAAAGTGACAAGTCAAAAGTACCCATTGGCAACTCTGGACTATTTTTATAATAGAATTTGACCGTTACGCTTGTAACGGACCACGGCCCCAACATACACATATATTGTGGTAACAGGAAGCAAACGTGGAGCTCAAAAATCCATAGTCCGTCACGTTAACTATTTGGCTACACTTCACTAAGAGAGCAATTCGAAACTTTGCGCTCTTTTTTAGTACTAGAATATAAGCATCAGAAGCTTGCATGTATTAACAAGAAACATTTTGTCACGCATTGAATGCAGTAGTCCAGGTCTAAGTCTAGCCATCAACAAACGAAAAATATTGTGCTGTGGAACGAGAGTATTTCAAAACGGAGGCGACTGATTTGGTTACCCTAGTTTATTGTTTGAATTTCTTCTACATATACCTTGTCTGTCAAACTCAGTTTACCATATAAACCTCATAAATCTGAAGATGTTTAAATTGGAGGCAACAAATTTCCTGAGTATATTACTTAACATTTCTCCTATTTATATTTTTTGATGGACTGCTTCTATATTCCCAGGTTCTGTAGACAGGCATAGATATAAATTGCCATAATAATCTCAGTAATCAACGTTGGTTTTGAGATAACCAAGAAATACGCAGTACCGACTGCCACTTTGGTTACGTTTGAAAACGTCATAACAAAGTCGGCACGTGACATTTAAATCTCTTAGATATCAAATTTCCATTACCAGTCATCATGAAAAACATCAGCGTTTATTTCAACACAGCATCTAATAAAAAAAAAAAAAAAAAAATCTGCAATTTATTGGCCTTCCCTTAATCCCTTGTAATTAAATTTTCATGTAATACATCTAATGGCTTTTTACGAAAATAACATTTACTTTACTTTAGTATGCTACTCGTCGCTTATAAATGCTGTTCTGTCAGTCATGATGTATTAACTCTTCAAAGTTTCGGTGATATAGTGGTGTCCTCTGCTGGTATATTAAATCTAACAGCTGGATAAAAGTAGCTGAATATCTAGAAATAAATAAAAACGAACCGATCACAGGAAAGTTTGAGGAGATATTCAATAGGAGTTAGTTCATCGTAAAACAAGAGATGGTTTCGAGCCTATAATAAATGTTACTTGGGTTAATGACTTGTAGTAACTTACGCGCACCTAGTTTGTTAAACATATTTAATTTTGAATAATTACGTTTTAATACGCACATTATCTATCTTGAAGATATATGTGTGTATATGTTATACAATTTCTGAAATATTTGAATTAAATCATCTCTCTATTTCTTATTATCATTAATTAATGATTATCTACAGCTAATTCTTATATAGTTATAAAGCAATTATACATAGATTGAAATTTCGTAGTCACTTCAATTTATCCAAAACATCATTTCTAGCCAACGATATGATTAAGTTTCATAATTCAAGTATGATTATTTGTGTTAACCCTTGCGACTCTTTTTTAACTATGAACATATGCAAAACAATCTCTAATCAACAGTTTATTAATGCTACTATGCATTTCATGTTATTGTATTTTATATTTGAAGTTGAAGAATTTTTTAAACTATACACGCAATAAAAATGTATGAAGGCACTGCATTATGTCACATTTTCTAATCTTACTCGTATGAAGGCACCGCATTATGTCACATTTTCTAATCTTACTCGTATGAAGGCACCGCATTATGCCACATTTTCTAATCTTACTCGTATGAAGGCACCGCATTATGCCACATTTTCTAATCTTACTCGTATGAAGGCATCGCATTATGCCACATTTTATATCTTACTCGTATTAAAGCACCACATTATGCTACATTTTTTATCTTGCTCGTATAAAGGCACCTCATTATGCCACATTTTTTTAACGTGCTACTAGGCATAGCAATCAAATATTCATCAAAAACATATCTATCTTTAACGTGTTAAAGATAAAAAAAATTGTAAAAAATCTTCACTCCAAACAATTTCACACCCTTTATTAAATTTTTGTCACTGGTGAGGTTTATATTTACCGAGACCTGGGTTACAATTTTACATTTAGGGTTACAAATGTCATACTTCTTAAGTAACTTCTGTTAACTGGTGCCATGCTTTTGCTTTTTATTCTTGTACTTACTTTGATATATATAAATACAACAAAGATCGGATTATAAACATAACAGCTATAGCGAACAGTTTGCTACTTAAGGATAAACAACAAAAGACCAGAGAATAAAAGAATCCTCGACTCCTTACAGTACAATACAACATTTGTGTATGGGATTTAAAGTATACTCTAGACCTAATATTTCCTGTGATCATGGGAGAATGTTAAATATACAATTAATATTCGTATGGTAGAGTCTTATAAGATTAAAATAGATGAGAGAACGGTTGAATGGACAAAAAAATACAAATAGATAGGGAAACTAAGGGATTATCCTCAAGGTGATTTTAAGAATTATGTAGCCTGAATTTAAAATATCTTCTATTTCTAAACCCAGCTTCGAAAAATTAAGTAGATCAGACATATTCTTGTTGTCAGATTGAGCGATCGGGATATAACATGGCGTTTGAGACTTCGTTAAAAGAAAATGGAATAAGGTCTCGTTCTTAAACTTCACATTGGATTTTGGTTTGTAAAGCTTAGGCTTCATTAAAATAAAATGGATTAAGGTCTCGTAGTACTTAAACATTCACATTGGGTTTTGGTTTGTAAAGCTTAGGCTTCATTAATAGAAAATGGATTAAGGTCTCGTACTTAAACATTCATATTGGATTTTGGTTTGTAAAGCTTAGTCTTCATTAAAATAAAATGGATTAAGGTCTCGTACTTAAACATTCATATTGGATTTTGGTTTGTAAAGCTTAGTCTTCATTAAAACAAAATGGATTAAGGTCTCGTACTTAAACATTCATATTGGATTTTGGTTTGTAAAGCTTAGTCTTCATTAAAATAAAATGGATT
>NW_013665744.1:764742-778832 GCF_000517525.1 Limulus polyphemus
GTGATACTAGTTGGATAGATTTTAAACGATTTTCAATCCCTACTTTGGTTGGCATTGTGATCCATATAGCTAAATGAAGCAGTCTAAATTTGTGTACTTTTTATTGCAGCATTTATTTTGTTTTTGACACTTCTTATTGCAATTATACAAAGAACTAACGATCCCTACTTTCCGTTAAAATTTTAATATTTTCCCCTATTCATTATACTATTAATTACTAAGATTAGCACGATGGAAGTAAACCCTATGAGCTATTGGGAGTAATATTTTTACAGACATCCAGCAATGGTAGATATGTGATGTATGACGCCAACTGTTTACATTAGCCAGTCTGTCATCAAGATCCAGCTGCGTTTGGAAGATATCTTTCCGGATAACAAGTCATTGCTCTAATATTTGTCGGTACAAGTAGCATCAGCAAAAAATGTCGATACACAACGGTAATCATCCATATTGTACTGACTGTCAACCTATTCTATTGCTAAAAATAGCTTATGTCCAGAGAGTTGTGTACGTTGTATTAAAATCCTAACGTGCATCTTGACAATAGTTAATCCACATTATTTTGCTTTCCAATGCCAATAATTATAAAGGATGTCCCCCTTTATGAAATTCTAAATTTTCGATCTAAACATATATGTTTGATATAAGTACATGAATATTTTGCGTGTGAAAAGGCTGTTAACTATCCTTCCAAAAGCGATCAATTTTTTCACGTGCTCTACTTATTACACTGAAACAACACTTGAAGATCTTGAGCACGTTTTCAGGAACAATGAATATCCCACTACGGCTGTACAACATGTCTTCAATTACTAATATAGCGCAGCTATACAGCTATAAATAAACCACCAGCTGACAAGTACCATAAGAGAAAGAAGATATTTCTCTTCAATATACCAGATTTTGGAAAGAACGTCGAAGATCATGAAGCAATTTTATTGTAAAGGTTGTATTCAAGAGGCCTCCAGTGATTACAAATCCAAATCACCTTTCCAATTCGAATTTATTTGGTAAGAGACAACGACTAAGTAAGACCCGAAGATCAAATATGAAACATCAGAAATTATACCAAGAACAGATCGCCAGTAGGTACATGACATAGTGTTTAGGAGGAACAATGGACCTATTTATCCATCTCGTCTGTCCCATCCTCTAAACTAAACTAAAACTATTTGTAAAACATCTTAAAGCCAGCCCTTATTATCCATACAGTTATCAAGCTTTCTCTTAAACTCGTTTAAATTTTCTGCCACCACAACATCTGAAGGCAACCCATTCCAAAGGCAAATCACCCTGTTATAAAAATGAAACTATCTTATATTTGCGTTCCCTAGTCCTACTATTCTCGCCGTTAAGTATGAAAAAAGATGATACATCAACATTATCAACTCCCTGTACAATCTTGAATGCCTCAATCAAATCCTCTCTAACTCTTCTTTTTTCAAGAGAAAACAATTTCAAATATCTTAAGCTTTCTTTATATGACAAACCCTTCATCCCAGGCACCATTCTAGTACCCTCCTTCAAACTATTTTCAACACTTCAATGTCCTTCCTAAAGTAAATTACCCAAGACTGGACACAATACTCCAAATGTTGCCTAACTAGAGATCTATACGATTAAATTATAACCTCTTTAGATTTGTATACAATGTTTCTGTAGATGCAACCTAAAATCCTATTTGTGCTGCCACTAGCAACAGCATACTGCTTGGATGACTTAGGAGAGTGATAAACCATGATACCAAACTCCCTTTTATTTCATGACATTTTTATTTCCATCCAAATTATACTTATAATTTAAATTATGATAACCCACATGCATTATCTTGCATTTATTATAATTAAAACCCATCTGCCATTTATTTGGCCAACTCACTAAATCCTTTTGTAAAGCAGCAGCATCCTCTTCACAGCTAGCAACACCCAAGACCTTAATATCATCAACAAATTTAAGTAATTTATTGGCCATTTCTTCATCTATATCACTTGTGACATTAATCCGATTTGACTGAACTCCTTTCTTCCATCCAGCCACTCTTCTATCCAATTAGCTAATATATCACCCACACCTACAGAGATAATTTTTTACAATAATTTTACAATAATTTAAAGTTCTCCACAGATTGTTCCTTTCTCAAATGTTAAACACTGACATGTAATTTAATACATCTGCAGCCTCTCATAATAAAGCTTAAGTTTAAAACAGGTAGGAAACAGCAACTGTGTAGAAGAAATACAAATGCCAGTTTGCTTGTTTCGGTTATTCGCGCTAGGTGTTACTAATTTTGAAATGGTAGAAAAGGGGGAAGGTCGATAGTCAACAGTCTCCACTGCCAACCAGGGCGAATAATAGTTGAACTTGTGACTTAAGCAGAAATTAAAGCTGTGCCCTACTCACATTGGAGCCCCTAAGATTTGGGGCCCTAAGCAGCTTCCTTTGATGCTTATCCTCAATAGCAGTTTTGCCGCAAACTCCTGAGCTAATGTAATTGAATATTTGAGATTTGACCTTCACTTTTACAACGCAGCCACAGCCCGAAAGTTCGGAGCATGCTATTTCAACAACAGGACGCTAAACATAGATCTTCGGAACCACACCAAACACTAGGACAAGCCCGGTCCATTAAATTTAAGAACATGAGGCATCTGCAGGAAGTGCCTATTGGCATAATATCAAAGGAAGTATTATGGAATAGATCACTTCATTGTATCTTCCTCACTTCTATAAGGTCAAATCAGATTATCACATGTAACAAATTAGGTTTTCAAGCGAATTCTCTGTTCCGTATAAATTCGTTCATTTATAAATTATATGACGCAAATTACTCAGGTGTGATTTATATATTTTCGACAATCTTTCTAGTAAATGAATGAATATTATCGACTTTCCGTGGGACACTGAAGAACTACAAAAGTCATTTTACATTTCACGGTGACTTAATTTTGATGCACAGCTTTATCAATTTATTGTTTTCTAACTGGAGTACCCGTCACCTGGATGGTTTGGTTTGTTTGGTTGGTTTGTTTTGAATTTCGCGCAAAGCTACACGAGGACTATCTGCGCTAGCCTAATTTAGCAGTGTAAGACTAGAGGGAACGCAGCTAGTCATCACCACCCACCGCCACCTCTTGGGCTACTCTTTTACCAACGAATAGTGGGATTGACCGTTACATTATAACGCCCCCACGGCTGAAAGGGCGAGCATGTTTGAAGGGACGGGGATTCGAACCCGCGACCCTCAGATTGCGAGTCGAGCGCCGTAACCACCTGGCCATGCCCCTGTATGGAAGCTTTGTAAATTCATGATTAATGAAAGGTTATCTTAGGGCATGAAAAGTTGCTTCCTTTATGTGTAATTGTAAATAATGCAAAAACACCCACAAAAACCGCAAAACGCAAAACTGAGAATTTGTATGTATCTCTCATGGACCCAACAAACCTTCATACCAGTTTTGGTGACTATCCATCCACGCCCTGTGAAGTAATTACATGGACAGACAACAGACAATACTATTATATTTATATAGATTAGCATTTAAGACCTCTAAGAAGTTTCCATAACGAAGCAATATATATGCATATATATATACATATGTAGATATCTGCATATCATGGGCTTCAAATGCGTTTGACAAATGATTACTCTAATTTTAAATTTGTTAAAATCTGAAATATACAAACGAGTTTCGTAGAAAATGAAAAACTATATAGCCAGCCACCCCCACCCCCTTATCCATGCTGTTGTTGTTGCCCCTCTCACTCCTCCACTATTGAGAATTATTCAAACAATTTTATCACAGTTAGTACAAACACATTGTTGAGAAAACTGATAAGTTAGTTTGGCCTCATCATTTCGATGAATCAATAGACTTATACGATTTCACATGAAGCTATTGAATTTTTGCTTTACAACGCCAACTTCCAGGGTTCGGTTCCCCACTGAGCACAGACAGCCCAATGTGTGGCTTTGCGCTAAAACAAACACATATATTTTCTGCTTCTGACCTGATGTATCATTAAAGACCTGATGATATGAGTCATGGTGATTTACGCAAACTTTCAGTGCGTTTTGGTGAGAAGAGTAGTAGGCCATCAACGACGACCTAAGTCAGCAGTGGAATAAATATATTTTAATAAAAACACACATATATATCCCCTGGTGTCTCAGCAGTAAACTTATAACGTTAAAATTTAGGACTCGATCCCAGCAGCTGACACAATACAGACAGCCAATTAATCAGTTTTTACGGTTTCAATGCCTTATGTATTTATATGATAAGTTTCAAGGTGCTAAGAAAATAATTGGTTATTTATATTATTTATTTATATTATATTATTTATATTATATTATTTATATTATAACTATTTGTATTTTATAAACTTTTTTGACACATAAAAAGAACTTACAAAATTATAATATGTTAGATATATATTCAAAATTTCAGTATACCACGTATAGCATGCTCAGATATATTTGGTTTATTTCATAATTTTAAGTCAGACTTTTTCAACTTATTTCATTTTGTACATCCTATTCCACATTTTCAGTTTGGAAAAGATACGTGAACAGTATAAATTTAAAGGTAGTTAAATCTTTATCTAACCTTCATTTAGTTATCAACTAAGAAATGAGATCACAGGTCGTATAATGTTTTTATAGAACAGATGACATTTTGTATTTAAACATTTACTTCTTTTAATTACACTAGAAATTTCCAGAAGATAAAATCATTTCAGGAGCTTTCGGTGATATAAAGAACGTGATCAAACGAAAACTTTTTAAGAACTTTATGTAAAGATATAAAGAGTGGAAAGTTTTCAAACGCAAACAGTGTTTGCCAAATGAATTCAGTAACATTTGCATATTAGGCCGGACGTAGCACAGGCTTAAATCTTAGAGATTCATGGTTCGTGACCTGTTACCAAATAAACTGCACCTCGCACTTAGGGGATGCGAATGCATTATAAGAGCGGCAATTAGATCCTGCTATTCGGTCAGCCAAGAGAAGCCCAAGAAGTAGATTTTTTTACAAGCTGTCTTCTCTCTAGTTCATCAGTTGAAAATTAGGGACAGATATGTGTAAATAGTTCTTGTGTAGCTTTGAAACAAACTAACATATTATATATAATGTACGACGTTACTACATTGCGTTAGTGTTCATATGGGGTTTCAATAAATTAGAAGAGAAAGCCAAATATAAGTCACAATTCTGAATTCAACAAAAAAATGTTGGCTCTTCATTAACTTTTTTATTTCAGATCAATGAGATGAACGTCTTAGTGTGGCACGTGATCGTGAACAAGGTAGATAGTTTCAGGTGTTTGTGTGTGTGTGTGTTTTTTTTTTACCGTTTCAGGGTGATTTGATATAGAAGTAGCATTGTTCTTTAACTTTTATTCTATTGTCAGTCTTGTCTTATTATACATAAGCGGAAAATATTTAAATAACTTTTGCAGCAGAGACTTTTAATGTGGCTTTTAATTTATTTGTTTAGTTGTTTGTAGTTAAGCACAAAGCAACACAAAGGGCTATCTGTACTCTGCCCACAACGGGTATCGAAACCCGGTTTCTAGTTTCGTAAGTCCGCAGACAAACCGCTGTGCAACTAGGGAGGCGGCTTTTAATTTAAAAAAAATATATTATTATTTTTTCTGAAAATACGTATTACTTTACCATACACTACCTGATTTCATTATAACTGTCTTGTTTATTCAATTCCCAATCTATTACCCCCCCAGTGACTCAGCGATAAGTCTGAAGGCTTTTAATGCTAAAAACCGGGTTTCGATACCCGTGATGGGCACATCCCAGATAACCAGTTGTGTAGCTTTGTGCTTAATACAAAAATCAATTTATTATTGAAAATCATTTCAATAAGTTAATACCATAAGTGTGCTTCTAAATTTTAGTTGGTTATTTGTCTGTCTAATCTTATATTAAGTTCCTTTCCTTCTCTCTCTCCCCATCCCTTCATCATATAATGTTAGCTTGTCGGGCTGAGGATCGAAGAGTCTCGGGTTCGAGAGATGCTATTGCTATATATGTTCCACACTTTCAGCTGTGGGCACGTTATAGAAGTGAAGTCAATCCCGTTGTTTGGTACAAAATGGCTAACAAAGGCTTATGGTGGTGGATGCCTTCCATCTGATCAGTATTTCAAAAAGGAGGAATACTATATATGAATCATAGGAGTCTCTAGCCTGGCTGTATGTATATGATGCCGTTCAGGTTGAAAATTTTCAATTTCAAATCATATTAAGAAGCTTAGTTTAGAAGGCCAATAACTCAGCCTGGTGAGTTTCACACACTTAATAACGTCTATTTGCTTTTAAATTCAACTTCGTAATTCAGAATTATTATTGTTTTTGTATACAGGGTTGAGTACGTCTTATTAAAACGATTTTGAATGTGTAAATCAGCAAGTCACGTGACAATCACAGTCGATATATGGCCGCGGATGAACGGTGTGTTTCAGAAATACATTTTTACATTGTTTAGGGTTCGTAATTTGATTCTACCAAAACAAACCATCTTATAAGCGATTAAGTTTCTGTTCATCCCCCATTCGTTGTTCAATCGGTAGTTTTCACGCCATTTAAACCTAGAATCAAAGACTTTCGTTAAATATTACTATGTGATGTAACATCTGCTTCCTCTTTAAATGTGGTTATGTGCTGTAACATCTGTGGTCTTGGTGAATGTGACAATTTTGGGTGATATTTGTAGTTTGTACATTTTAAACATCATATAGACTATAAAACATTAGGCACCATTTATAAACAATGTACATCACCAATAAACAGCACAATATAATGACCTTACAGGGATGCAGTGGTGCTTTACAGAGCATAGACCACGCACTGTAAATAATATAAATACAGGGTCAACATCTACATAATAAAAACATTGTTAAATAATCTACATATAGAAAAAGTATATTTACAAAACATCAAAGAATCTTTAGCGTCACTTATATATATATATAAGCTCTATAAACAATACGCTAAACGTATAGGTATAAAAGATTATTTTCGGGACATCTAAAAACAAAACCGTCTACGCAATCAGGGTAAAATTTCACAAAACGCTTCTATAATAACACTAATCAAATCAAATTCGTTGTTCAACAAACTTCAAAACAGCACAACAAGAAGTGACTTTTTTCAGCATTTCTTTCGCACATTTATTAAATTATTCTATGTGTATTATCCGGGTTCAATTGTGATGCGTCAAAGCGGTGTAACTGTAAAAAGGTTGAAACTTATTTCAAACTTAAACTTTGAATATATGCTCGTTTGTCAGTTGTGAACGGTGTGTTTCTAGCACCAGCTGGTAGCAAGCTAATGAAATTAAATATTTACCTGATTTCAATTTGTATTAGTCAACGTCTATAAACATTTAGAACTGTATAATTGAGAAAGTAAAGATATGCATCGGTCTTCTATATTTTATTCTATTGTTTGTGGCCTTTATTGAGATTCTTAAACATTTTAACAAACGCACATCAGGTCTATTTACTATGGCATGTGTGTGTATATATTTTAGTTAAGATTGCTAATGTGAATTATTCAGTGACTAAATTAAATCAATGAAATTATTGTGAGTCTAACATGTTAAAACTCGTATTTAGTAAGATTTCCGGCCTCTATACCAACACTTCAATGAACATTTGAACACCAAGTTATGTGGATATGCTTTCAATGAAGTCTTTCCATTCATTCAAAAAAAAAGAAAAGACCAACAGTGTCTTAAACATAATGAGGTTGCTTTTACATATTACAGATGGCACTTCATTGGCGTCATCTTTGCCATCTTCTGTAGCTCTTTCAGTTGACCTCTATGACGTTATACCTGTAATAATCATATAAACAGATACGATACTTGATAATTCGTTTCTTTTATGGTCACAGAAACGAAACGAGTTATATGCATGTACGAATGTTGAATATGAAAAATTATGTTTTTTAACAAAACTGGAGAGCACCAGCATTCTTCCATCTCTCTGAGGTTTGGTTTCTTAAGACAGACGCCCACCGCATCTGAATGCTACTAGGGTTGTTTGTTGTTGTTGTTTCTTTGTTTTCAACAGAATTTACAGCACATAGCCACATTTAAGGAGGAAACAGATGTTACAGCACATAGCCCCTCATTAATAGAAAATGGATTAAGGTCTCATAATTAAACATTCACGTTGGATTTTGGTTTATAAAGCTTAGGCTTCATTCTTATTGTCTTCAAACTATCTTACTTCAGCATAAACTATTAGTCTCACTAGTTTGTCTAAAATAAAGTATTGATTTTCTTATATCCTAATCCTTTAAAAATTTTTACAGCATTTTTCTATTTAAACTAGCTAAGAATTGGTAGCTTATATAGAGCAGTGATGGTGGGAATTACAATAACATCAGTCCTTTATTCCATACTTAGATATTGTTGTACTGTTATTCCATTGATGGTGTTGTGTATTGTATTTTTGTCGTTTTATATTACAATAGTGTTGTTGTGTATTGTATTGTTGTCATTGTGTATTGCATTGCTATTGTTTTCTTTCAGTGGAAAGCCACAGCGAATGTCCGAAATTTTATACCTCTATTTAATATGATAAGAGATAGGCTAAATCTGATTAATGCATCACATATGTTGTTTTAAAAAGATTTATTTGGATAAAATGTCTTCACACAACAAAGAAATCATACTTTTTTTTGTTTGTTTGTCGGTTGAGCTTTGCATAAAGCTAATCACAGCTGTAGCGTCCCTAATTTTAAGGTGATAGGCTAAATGGAAGGCAGCTACTCAACAATGCCCACCGACAACTATTGGACTATTTTTACTAATGAATAGTGGGATTGACATTCACTTTATAACACCCACACGGCTGAAAGGGTGAGCATGTTCAACGACGTGTTTCGATCTCACGACCCACGAAGCCATACACAAGTCGTCATTACTTAAATTCAAAATGACGTGTGCCCAGGCTAAAAGAAACTTTTCGGTTGCTAAAAGACGAAAACGAAAATGACGTGTGCCCAGGCTAGAAACTTTTCGGTTGCTAGAAGACGAAAACTTTTCGGTTGCTAGAAGACGAAAACGAACCTTAATGCCGTCTAATATTTTTGTTTTTAAATTTTTCCTACATAAATGTAAATATATATATACACCGTATTTTCTCGAGGGTTCGATGTGTCATTTTTTAGATCATCAAATTTGTAACCATTAATCATCTTTTTTTCCTTTTTTTTTTGCTTTTGAGCGGAATTTACAGTGAATCTTGGTGTCACCAAGAATATAGACTCAAGTGGTACAGCGGCAAGTATTAGATAGCCCATTGTGTAGCTTTCTGCTGATCTATAAACAAAAATTATCATGTGTATTATTCACTGTTGTTATAAGTCACAGATGTTCTCATACTGAAATACACCATTCTACCGTTCTCACAATCAAATATAGTTTATATTCTGGAATTTAAAAATGTTCAGTAAAAAAAATATTGAGATTAGTAGGAAGATGTGGTAGTCTTTTATAGCAGTAAACCAGCAAAGTCTTTTTACAAAAACTATAAACAGGTATAAATTTTCGAACAGAAATCTTTGAAAGTTTTAATAACTTTGTAAGTTCTTCTTATATTTTTAACGTCATATTTTCTATTTCACTACTGCTGCGTGAATGTGTTTTCAAGGATTTATCACATTTCATTCCTTTCAGCACTTCATGTTTGATGCTGACGTCTGACGCTAGAGCATTGTATTAATTTGTAGATCTAGTATCACACGGATTTTCTAGCAAATGACAAATAACCGTTCTAGTTCAGGAATGAACAGGGACTAACCGTTCTAGTTCAGGAATGAACAGGGACTAACCGTTCTAGTTCAGGAATGAACAGGGACTAACCGTTCTAGTTCAGGAATTAACAGGGACTAACCGTTCTAGTTCAGGAATGAACAGGGACTAGCCGTTCTAGTTCAGGAATGAACAGGGACTAACCGTTCTAGTTCAGGAATGAACAGGGACTCGGTAGAGGAAAAAAAATCTCATGATTAGAATGATTTATTACTTGCAAGTACCAAAAGCCATTACCACAAACATTCGCGGAAATATCATCTTATATACAAAGCACAACAAAACGCCTAATCGTAAAAATATTAATCAATATTTTTTTTTCACATTTACTAACGTTTAGATTAGAGGGATGGGGTAAATTCGCGAAACGATAGTCATCCTTTCTTTAACTTGATATTGTAAATTCGCGAAACGATAGTCATCCTTTCTTTAACTTGATATTGTAAATTCGCGAAACGATAGTCATCCTTTCTTTAACTTGATATTGTAAATTCGCGAAACGATAGTCATCCTTTCTTTAACTTGATATTATAAATTCACGAAACGATAGTCATCCTTTTTTTAATTGATATAACACATGTGTCTGTGTGTAGGTAAATATTATTTTGTAAAACACATACGAAGTCTACGAACCTGGATACACATAGAAAATCATTAAACTACGATTCTTTTTTCGGTTTGTTTTCAGTAATTCGTTGTGTAGTATACGGTGTGACGAGGCACAGGGGGCGGTACACTAATCAGGTTAGTGTATTAGCTATATATATATATATATATATATTGGAATGGATACTTTCTCAGTAACGAAGTTTACAGGGTCTTAATTAGAGGGCTTTAGGTTTATTCACCTGACGGAATAAGTTCTGGTACTGTTGCTTGCGACCAGACTATCAAGAATTACAAATTCGTATTCAAGTAATATCAGTTACAATATTCCTGAAGAACAATGACAACCAAACTCTCTACGTTATGATCTAGATATAATGGTACTTATTATGTATTTCGCAGCATTCTAAGGGCAAAAAACGGGATGACAAACAGAAGTGGTGTGTCACTTTGTTCGATTTTCTCATCTTTAGATGGTTATTACTAATAATCGTCCCACGGTGGGACAGCGGTAAGTCTTCGGATTTACAACGCTATAATCAGGAGTTCGATTCCCCTCGGTGGACACAGCAGATAGCCCGAAGTGGCTTTGCTATAACAAAACACACACATATAATAAAAACACCACACCAATACTATAATACCACTAGCACAATTCAAACACCATAACACTATTACAGCAACACTAAATACAAATATTAGATTATTTCTACTAGATTACAATACAGATACCACATCATTATTAATCCCCCCCCCCCCAGTGGCACAGTGGTATGTCTGCGGACTTACAACGCTAGAAACAGGGTTATATTTCTATACCAGTATTGATACGTGCTTGACATAATAATTACCAAGTATTGTATGTTTCATCATTTTTTCTTAGCTTAATTGTTTAACATTATTTATTAATTTCAGTTCACACAACATTTTATTCATAATGAAGGAGATTTAGTTGGAGAAGTTTTGATGATCAGTTTGTAAAAAGCATGGCATGTACCAGGAGCAAGAAACCATCTTGGGAACTAATGACAACAGATATATTCTGCTAAAACTTCTTTTTAGGGAAATCAGTTGCCTAGAAAGTCTGATGTGCTTGGGAGAATCATTCATCATTATAATTATGAGATAGACAACAACATCTAACAACATAATCCACGCTTTGCTCCGCCCCCAAAAAAAAGGGTCAGATACATTCAAAAAGATCGTATACAAAACTGCTTCAATGACTTGCTTAAAGGATGACAAACGAATAGCAAAACTTGCAAAAATTGGTTGTATATGGCGGCACAATCAGCCTGAAAAATCTGGTTTGTTTGTTTTGAATTTCGCGCAAAGCTACACGAGGGCTATCTGCGCTAGCCGTCCCTAATTTAGCAGTGTAAGACTAGAGGGAAGGCAGTTGGTCATCACCACCCACCGCCAACTCTTAGGCTACTATTTTTACCAATGAATAGTGGGATTGACAGTCACGGCTGAAAGGGCGAGCATGTTTGGCGGGACGGGGATTCGAACCCGCGACCCTCAGATTGCGAGTCGAGCGCCCTAACCATCTGGCCATGCCGGGCCTAAGAAAGAATATGGAACACAATAAATGAATTAATTTTGAATTTTTACAGTCTCTAGGGGGTGTAGTGACGATCTCAGATTGAAAATCGTATTATTGCAACAGTGTATTTTTGTTCTTACATTTTGCTCTACATATTCCAAGAAACGGGTCAGCAAATGCTTGAACTTTAAGTTCTTTGAGCCTCTAGGGAGCGGTAGAATCAATAGAATAGATCTCAACTCAAATCATAAATTTAAGGTGTTCTATGGACTTTTCATAATTAATAGCCCTAAGCAAAATGGTGTTGCTTATTTCATTGTTCATTTAGCAATGTTGAAATAGACATATACGCATGAATAAGGGGGTTTTTCTCCTTTGGAGTGCAATATGACATTGGTATTGAGTTACTACGAAACCAGTGTCACCAAGTGATTTTCCAGTTCATCATACATATATTTAGCTGGTGATCAGATTCTTTGGACAAAAAAATCATGCATAGCACTCAAACCCACTTAGACCATCCAATCGCAGTCAGTTAGGCTAACTATTAAAAAGCCCTTGTTATTAGAAATCACTGAACCTTTTTGTTTCTCTCTCTCTCATCGCCAAATTATGAATTCTGTTAAGAAACAAAGTGAATCCCGGTCTACTATTCGACTTCCTACTTATCACTGAGTTTGACCGGTTTCGGGGAACTCCATTCTCTCTTCAGCAACCCTGGACAAGAATATATCAATAAACAAAACTGGACCTCTATAAATTACATGTGTCGTTTCAGTTTTAGTTTTGATTGGTTTGTTTTAGCACAAAGTTACAGAGTGGGCTGTCTACACAGGTGTTTCAGTTGTCCTTAAACTTAATATATATAACATACTGATTTGTTATCGTTATTTCCAAGTAAAAAATAAAATAAAGCGCAAAAAATTGCTCAACACTTTACCACTTTTACGAATGTCATAAAATGAAATTGAGTTGATAAATCAATTACTGTGTTTCGCAAAATAAGTAGTTACTTCCTTATTTGTTAAAGTTTGGAAAATGTATTCCATCACAGGGATAAAAACACCAGTTTTACTTACACGTGGCAGATTATTGAGTTAACAGATGTGCATAGTGGATATTGCTTTAAATTTATACTCTAGATGTCTTTTAGATCACCATTAGAATGATATATAAAACTAGAGTAAAAACATCGTTTAGTGAATTATAGATTTAATAAATGAATAAAACCTTTTATAAGAAAAATTTTCAACTAATTTTACTCTTTTTTTAATAAAAAAAAATCTTCTTTATGATTACCTCTTTTAACAAATTACATCTTACACGTGTGGGTTTTGTTTTTTAAAAATGCCCCATAAGACAGCCAATACAGAATCAAGTGACACTATCGGAATATTATTTCATTGTAACTAAAACTTTCGACAAACAAGAATGAATACAACTTAGTTTTATTAATTGAAAAAAAAAACGTGCTCTTTTCTGTTATCAGAAACAATGACTCTCATCTTTGTTTGTGCAATTATGGACAGTCCTTCAAATCGTTGTTTGTTCGTTTACATTATTGTTACAGCAAAACATACTGAAGTACTTTCAGATCTTAAATGATTGTTCTAGAGAAAAAGTACTTTGAAGACAAGATTAGACGTCGAACAGACCCATTAACTAGCTGTCAAATCCATTACCGTTCAACTTGTGGCTAAGACTGTTGATTTGATGAAAGTATTTTGAGATTGACGAAAGATATTAGAAAGGTTATGCATTTATTAATCTATTCTATTAATTGTAATAAATTGTAGAATATATCTCATGAATGCTTTCTCGTGCGGGTTTCGAACCTTGCACTTACTTTAAGAGTAATCTGTTCTCAAACAACTGGTGTGAAAAAGCATTTGTAACATCTGTTTTCTCCTTAAATGTGGCTATGTGCTGTAACTTCTGTTTCCTCCTTAAATGTAGCTATGTGCTGTAAATTATGCTCTTTCGTTAAATGTTACTATATGATGTAACATCTGTTTCCTCCTTAAATGGGATTATGTGCTGTAACTTCTGTTTCTTCCTTAAATGTCCCTAAGCTTTACAAACCAAAATCCAATG
>NW_013665744.1:779832-781212 GCF_000517525.1 Limulus polyphemus
TTTGTATAATTGCAATAAGAAGTGTCAAAAACAAAATAAATGCTGCAATAAAAAGTACACAAATTTAGACTGCTTCATTTAGCTATATGGATCACAATGCCAACCAAAGTAGGGATTGAAAATCGTTTAAAATCTATCCAACTAGTATCTCTTAACTTGTTTGTGTTCTATTTATTGCAGCATTTATTTTGTTTTTGATACTTATTATTGCAATTCTACGTGCATGAAATGTTTACTATTTATAAAAAAATCTGTATATATATTTATCAGAATATCAAAAGTGGATGACCACAGACCAGTCAAGTAAACTGGGGAAAACTTGTAGCGATAGTCCGAGCCGTCTAGGGGCTAGCCCCGCTGACGTGATTAGGTAAGTAGATAGTAGAAGAAAATTTTTGAAATGTTATACCGGAAATGTCAGCGACCTTTTTAGCGTATTATTAGTATATATGGGCATAATATATTGTAACCAATACTTTGGGAATGGTCGTTTTTTGCTTAGGAATTCAATAAGGTAGTTTTTCGGTGTGTGAATTATTTGGAAACCTTGTGGACCCCGCACTTAATAAAAATAATCAGTTTGTAGACACGTATTTGGTGGCTGTAAATGCTTAACTGTAAAGTATGATATTTTGTTTGATGTGTGTATATATATCCTCGCTTTAAGTTTGTTGTTCATCACTTTCCACAATAAAACTCAGACAAGCATGATGTTTCGTTCTCTAAGTTTCGCTTTCTACGAGTCTTTCGTGCTTTGCAACGCTGCGTGAAAACAATGTATGCTCTAAAACCTCGTCTCTGACTGACTAGCGGTTGTCAGCGCCAACAAAGAAAGCTTCGTCAGGATTGTTGGAGCTTTTTGTGTTGTGCAACAATCTACGGTCGTCTCAAAATAAACCTCAAGAATTAACAGCAAGGGTGTTGTTAGATGATTTCAGCTTACCGCAAGAAACTAGCCTATTTAGCTTTGGTGAGATGTATATTCCTTCGTTCTCACAACCTCAAAATCGTATGACTTCTATTGACAGTGAGATTAGGATTGCCAAACGACTGGGTTTGTTGTTTAATATAACCTTCATTAAACATCCATGATTTTAAACAAAATAAAAGTATTATCTATACATTCTAAGACAAATAACAGCATTAATCTGGTTCTATGAAAATCTAAGAATGTTATCTTTTTACATCTGTATGTTTATACAAAATACTATTTTTATTTTATAATTAAATTATTAACATAATAAGCAACGATTTCCGTTGAAATTTTATTGTAATTTAAGGTTATAGCGAAAAAGGGTTACAAATTCACCAGCATGGTAAGGCTTTCATAATTTTATGAGCACAAATCACAAGCATAACGTCTGGCATGACCAGGTGGTT
>NW_013665744.1:781801-797283 GCF_000517525.1 Limulus polyphemus
CAGGTGGTTAGGGCACTTGACTCGCAATCTGAGGGTTGCCGTGGGGGCGTTATAACGCGGCGATCAATCCAACTATTCGTTGATAAAAGAGTAGCCCAAGAGTTGGCGGTGGGTGGTGATGACTAGCTGCCTTCCCTCTATTCTATAGCCCTAATGTAGCTTTGAGAGAAATTCAAAAAACAACACAAGCATAAAGCCTATTTTTACTTATTATTAAACTTTCGAACATTTATTCGAGCCGTTCTGTCATTAAAACACTCAGACACTTCGTATATCACGTTTGAAGAGTGCGAAAATTTCACCAAGTAAAGATATCTGGAACAGTCTGAACGGGCAAAATATTTTCATACATGGAAACAAAATTAAACTAGTTTCTGAATTGGCACTATATATATATATATTAAGCACAGAATTGAGTGGTCTATCTTTCTTTTGTGTCCAGTACTTTCACATCCTAAGCCCTCCAGTACAGAGGCAGCACTTCTGTGGGGTAACACTAGATGTGTGGTGGGTCAGGAACAGCTGTTGCTGCCGATAGATTGATATTACAAACAGGAAGAGTAGCCGTCTGACAAATCACTAACTGTCTCATACTAGGACATCACATTTGTCTCCCTTCCCAAAACCACCGTGAACAGTGTCCCTGCCCATAACCACCGTGAAAATGTCCCTCCCCATAACCACAGTGGTATCTCATCCGCCACTTCCAATCCTCTACCCATGCTCTCCTGACCTCATCCTTGATGACTACTAGTTATGGGTCAGAAGATAAGGTATTATTACCAAAACCCAGCATCCATTCCTCAGTTGAATATTCGTGCTATTTCCGAGGACGATTTTACGTACTGCCGTACTCCGTACAATTAAAAGAACGAAGAACCAATATTAACATTGAACAGTCGCTGCAGTGATTCCACCCCCAGTGTAATTTCCATAAATCATGGGAATGAGCTCTTCGTGGGGCCTGAGTCATGTAAGCAAAACCCCTTATGTACGTTCGCCGTACAAGACTGTTCCTCCGTACACTCACACTCACTTTATGATAACTCTGTACGGACATAATGCAATGAACTGAACACATATAATAAGATTAATTAAGCTTTTCCTATGATATATTTTATCTTTATTTCTTGAGCATCAGTGTATAGAAATTTTCTATTTCAAAATTTTCGTTTCAATCTCAGCCAGGTATTACAGTTATATTTTGTTTACTTATGCCTAATCCGTTAATACAGCGTCTACTTTCGTTTACTTATCCCTTAATACAGCGTCTACTTCGAGAAAGCTTATATAAGAACAATTTGTATTTGCAATTATGGTAAAGTTACTAAGGCTATCTGCCGATATAAGAGCGAAGAGACATCACTTGTTGGATAAGAACATAGAAATAAACAAGATAACGTACGTATGTGAAAAAGAATGAAATAAGTCAATGAAACTAATAAGTTTAAGTGAAAGTTACTTTATTACTTGTCAAAGAAGGAAATTTATCAAATGAAAGCTTTATTTCTACATCCTTTCTGAATTAATTTTGGGAATTCTCTGCATCAAAGTAGTTTTGCCTTTATCCCATTTGCTCTGCTCATATATCAAGGCGTAGAAGCTACGCTATAAGTATTTTATGGTTTATAAGTGTCTCTTTCAGGTCTTGTATTAATATACTTAATGGAAAAACAACGACCACCCATCGGTAGTGGAGACCTTATCTAATCTCTGATAAAATCCAGACCGTTAAGAGTTTGCGCTATGTTCGTATGAAAACTATTGAGAAAACTTATACGCATGAATTTCTACTGAATATATTTTTCCCTCGTATTCAAGAAATATTTTGAACTTTCCACAGCCCTTAAGCTTTTCTTTTCATCAAACCCTTCGACGAAGCTAAATTTTCCACCTGAATTTCCTTTATAATGATTTTGTATTTTTCTAACATTATCACCACCAACATGTGTAAAAATGGATATTGGGCATGCTAAAAGATGTGAAAAAAAACGGACATAAACAATGTATTTGTGTATGAGCATGAAAAGTATCACTGAAGTAACAGTATCGGACACATTTTAGAGTTATAGTTTTTAAAATGACATTTAGCGTTTCAGTTCGCGCTGGAATGATTACGAACGGAAGGTGGAAAATAATGTTTTTTTGCTCATCAGAAGTGTCAAACATTTGATAAATACAATTATTTTTAACTTTGTTTAACGCAAACTGGAGTTTGTTACGAGGCATTTCTATAAACGTAAATAAGGTCGTGATTAGGCATGTTTTCCACTTATAAGAACAAGATATGTTAATAGGGTTTCTACTAGGAAATGTATGTATATTCCCTTAAATATTTTTACAAAACGAGTATGCACTCAGTTGTTTTAGAAAATGTAAGTACTCGCTTAGTTAAATGTTTTATAGAACGTTGTTGCGAACAAAACTTAACCAAAAGCAAATTAATTACCGTTTTACGTAATGTTTCGCAAATACTGCGAACTACAACTAAAACGCGGCCCAGTGATTAGCGTAACAGACTGTGGTGCTGAAGGTCCGTAGCGCACGTACCATTACAGCCAAAAAAAACAAATAATAATAATAAATCGTTCTCTGCTCTTTGGGACCGTGAATGCGTTGGACGAATAACGATCAAATTCCACTGCCTGCCAGTGGCACAGCGGTACGTCTGCGGACTTACAACGCTAGAAACCAGGTTTCGATACCCATGGTGGGTAAAGCACAGATAGCTCCATTTGTAGCTTTGTGCTTAACTACAAACAAACATACAACTTCCACTGTTAAGTCTGGCAAGAGTAGACCAAGAAATGGCGGTGGGTGCTGTTTGACTATCTGGCTTCCCTTTCATCTACTGCTAGCGCAGATAATCTTTGTGAAGCTTTGCGCTAAATCCAGCAAACAAGCAAAAGCTACAGCTATCTGAACTATCTGTTAAATTTTCAACTGCAGTTTGAAGTTAGAATTTATGTCAAGCATTTTTAAAAACAATCACTATTAACGTTATAGAAAAATTGAAGTCACAGAGAAGTCCTTCACTCTATGGGTAACAAATCAGACTATAAAAATGTATTAGTTGTAGCGGTCTTTAATATTAGTATAATCTACTGTCCTTTCGTCTACATGATGTTGTTTCTAGGAAATTCTGAAAAATCAACAAATCAAGCACTGTTATTCATTCTCTAGTATAGATCTATCAACAACAAAAATAAAAACAAGCAAAACGTCAAGTGCACAGCTCGACAGGATTTCGGTCGTTAGAATGTTTTCTCGCGTAAAAACAAAAGAACAACTAGTATATTAAAAGATAGAATAAGGAACTGACCAACGACTGTTGGAAAAATCAGAAATGCTGGTGAAGTAAAGCTTCTAAAGTTGTGTATTTGCCGACCAAAGGATGGCCAACCTACGTAAGCTGCTTCGTGATCTTATCGTTCCCTATTTTCTAAGAGTTGTGTATTTACCGATCAATGGATGGCCAACCTACGTAAGCTGCTTCTTGATCTTATCGTTTCCTATTTTGTAGAAGTTGTGTATTTGCCGATCAAAGGATGGCCAACCTACGTAAGCTGCTTCTTGATCTTATCGTTCCCTATTTTCTAAGAGTTGTGTATTTACCGATCAATGGATGGCCAACCTGTGTAAACTGCTTCGTGATCTTATCGTTCCCTATTTTGTAGATGTTGTGTATTTGCCGATCAAAGGATGGTCAACCTGTGTAAACTGTTTCGTGATCTTATCGTTCCCTATTTTCTAGAAGTTGTGTATTTGCCGATCAAAGAATGGCCAACCAACGCAAACTGCTTCTTGATCTTAGCGTTCCCTATTTTCTAAGAGTTGTGTATTTACCGATCAATGGATGGTCAACCTGTGCAAACTGCTTCGTGATCTTATCGTTCCCTATTTTCTAGAAGTTGTGTATTTGCCGATCAAAGATTGGCCAACCAACGTAAACTGCTTCTTGATCTTATCGTTCCCTATTTTCTAGAAGTTGTGTATTTGCCAATCAAAGGATGGCCAACCAACGTAAACTGCTTCGTGATATTATCGTTCCCTATTTTCTAGAAGTTGTGTATTTGCCGATCAAAGAATGGCCAACCAACGTAAACTGCTTCTTGATCTTATCGTTCCCTATTTTCTAGAAGTTGTGTATTTGCCGATCAAAGAATGGCCAACCAACGTAAACTGCTTCTTGATCTTATCGTTCCCTATTTTCTAGAAGTTGTGTATTTGCCAATCAAAGGATGGCCAACCAACGTAAACTGCTTCGTGATATTATCGTTTCCTATTTTCTAGAAGACAGCAAAATCTGTTACATTTTATAGTCCTGAGAATATCTCGTTTCAATTACAAGAGAAAACGCTATTAAACATACCCACTTTGCTGATTGTTTCCTTAAAATATCTCGAGTTATCTTGCTTAATAAATAACAAATTAAAAAATCGTAGAATACACTGTACTTACACAAGCACTGTCCAATGAAATTGCTGTAGTAATTCAGTTAAAATACTTTTCGAATGTATGCATACTAGTGATAGTATTAGTAAATAAGATGTTAAAATTAAAAGATAACAGTGCACACTAAACATTTTAAGTATAAATCTAGAACAAAGTAGAATGAATTACTACTTAAAAACAGATTCAAAAGGTTTTAGATGTAAACAACCTTAAATCTTTATCTTTAGTCAAGCAGAGTTTTCAGTCATAATGTAGTAACAGTTAGTGTACATTAAGGCCACCTTTAATACTGGTGCTTTACTTATATCACTGAAACCAAATGAGTAAATAACTGATGTAACTGATAGGACTATCTCTCGTAGAAATATCGAACTTTATAAACACATGATATTTCTCTTTTTAACTTTTGATTTAACAGCAGTCCAGAAGAAAATTAACACCTGTGTTAAAGTGGAAAAGTATAATATTAATTGATAGATTTAACTCTAAATTAAGCTCGGGGATTAAATAATGATAAATTACATTAATAGTTCCGCTTAGGTAATATAAGTTTATATAAAAATTACACTGAAATAACCTTAATCAATTCTCATAAAGTCTCAGTGGTAAGTCTGAAGGTTTCTAACGTTAAAAACCGAGTTTCGATACCTGTGATGGACATAGCCCAGATAGATCATTGCGTAGTTTTGCGCTTAACAACAAACAAAAACATTTGGTACACAAAACACAGAGTAATAAAGACAGTATTGATTTACATATTATCAATACAATCATGACAATGAAATAACTTGAGTCAAGTTTTGCTATTTAATAAAAAGTGGTGACGGCTATAGGGAATCAACAAGCTTACAAACAGGCAACATGTTTCACAGATTAATTTCAAAATGTGTGTTGTTGTAGCTCTCGTAATTCAAGAAATACAGCTTATATACGTGGCTAGAGATGCGCTGAACACAAAGTAATTAAATATACAAATGCAGTGGTAAGATGCGTCGAACACAATTAACAATAAAACAGGAGGAGCTTGTCAATTAATGAAATAAGGATAACAAAGACACCCCTGTATATCGAGCTTTTTGGCAAGATTGATGTATAGTTACAGGAAAAGCGATCAAAAGTACAGAAGTGACGAGGTCACTTCGTCAAAAAAACTTTACTTTACCAAGCACATTATTGATGGCATAGATGATTAAAAACAGAAGCTGTATTTTGTTTATTTTGTAACACAAGGTATTTAATTTGAACATGCACATAATAATCCATAACTTTCACAGACATGGCAATGCATAAACTAAACCACTTATCTATGCATATTACTATAAAGATGATCCATTATGTGCGTGTGTTAGAATCCATCACTCAGGGTTAGCTGGCTCGATTACCGTTATGTCTTCTATGGTGACTGGAAACTGCCCGACGGTGTACTGGACAATTGTGTTTTGGGATTTATGTTTGAAAAAAAGGGGTAACAGAGCTCTTGAAATAGGGCATATTTCCACTTTTTTTATAGACATTTGGCTTTGAATTTAAAGACACGAGTACTTAATTAGTTAAATGAGTCAATTGTTACCTTCCACAAAGCGGAATATGCAATTAGCATCTAATGAGGCCATTAGGGATTTAACAACAAATGAAAGAATGAAGGGTTCATTACCTAATATTATCCTTTATACAATTTTTGCTTCTTTAACGGGTACCCTCAGGGAGTATGTATAAAAATGCGATTTATTTTAACAGTAATACAGAGATATAATGTATAGTTTATATCATTTCTCAATTCGATGAAGAGACTGCCATGTTGAATGAAGCTCGCACCACAGAGTGTTTAGTTATGGCATGTGGATCTTCTGTAAAAAAATGAATAACTAATATATATATATATTTAAAGGTTATGTTTTTGTTGCCTTTTCACTTTATTTTACAAAGTTCACATGGCTACACTTCATACGTAAAATTATAATTAATTTCTGAAAGAAATCGGTCAATTTGTACAGTGGACTTTAACTTCCCGTGTGAGGTAAAACAACTCACCTTAGAAGGTTTTTAAACTGTTTTATGATAAAAATAATAATAATAGCGTATATTGCTCTTACGCAGTCGTTTGTATACCTTTTTTATCTTTAGATTAAATTTCCAATATTTTCTTAACCAATTAACATCTATTTCGATTTTGTTCTTCAATCAGCAAGTTAGAGTAACGGGTAAATTTCTATTCTTTATCTGAAGAACTGTACCAACGTGCGAAATACAGATTACCAACAATAGCCTAGGTGAAACGTTAAATTATTGTATCTAACAAACATATCGAGAATATTGACTGTAATTTCTTACCTGTGTAGTGCCGCTGGTCTTGCCTGTTGTTGGTGTGATCATCCGCTCACAATAACATCCCTCTAAAAACACAAGCCCGGACGGGCGAGCCGCGGAGTCGTTCTCGTAATAAAAGAGTAAATTCTGGTACAAAATGAACCATCGTAGTTGCCACTTGCTCGCGTCTGCCGTCCGCTTATATAAATAGCCTCTCGTGCCATTATCGTGTTGAGCTTTCTCTGCTAAAGTCAGAAGTTGAGAATCGTTAAGCCGGACACTTCGCTGCATGCTGATGCGAAGAATAATGTCCACTATATCTCTTACTGACCACTACAGAAACGTCGAGGGGGGAACACTCATTCCAACATGGTCACCTATTTATTTTCTGTTTAAGCTCCTCGATCCAATCTTTTGTGGATTACAAAATACCAAAAGTATTTTTCGGTTTTTCTAAGTTTGTTTGGTTCCTGGGAAGTGACTAGATTGTCGAAAAACTTTACACGAATTCCTCGAACTATTCATTTGTATGGGCAAGAATATATCAGTGAAACGCTCGTCACTGAGCATAGCCTTTACGTCAGGAATAATCACATAGAGCACATCAGCCCATTTTGCTCTGGATGCCCATTACCTCTGGTGTACAGCTCTGCCCGTCTCTCTCTAAGCCCAGTCGTCTGAGCAGATTGGATCCTTGAACGCTCTCTCTTTCTGGTGTACCACCTAACATTAGTTATAGCTACCTGTAGCGTGACGCATGAACTATCCGTGACACGCGCAGAGCTGTTCTTTCACCTACAGGCATTCAACAGCTTGCTGAACGTAGAATCCGCGTGCCATGACTTAACGTTCCAAAGCTTAGGTCTGAAACAAGCACGTTGGCTTTCCAAACTTTGATCTATGACAAGAGTGTTTCAAAGCTTTCGTTTTTTAGTTCTGCTCTGCCTATTTCTACAAAGAGTAGGCTAACGTCTGTAAATATTCATACAAAGAGTTGGTTTAAACCGTATTTCTAAATCTTGTTCAAGGAGGCTCGCTGTAACATTTCAGAATCTATCGCACTTTTTATCTGCAAAACACAAGCTTACATTACCATGTTTACCATGTTTAAAAAAAAGACAAAGAAACTGTCTTATATACACTGAACTTTGTTGAGAAAACGATTCTCCGAAGGTTTTCAGAAAATATATGAGAAACTTATATTTATTCCATGCTTGATTTGAATTTGAAAATTCGAAGCTTCAGTTAACGACTAAAAGGTCACAGTATCTGTACGTTACTAGTGGCATCTCATGTTTTATATTCCTACCATGGGTTATATACAATACAATTACAAAATGACAATCACGAGTGACAAGGATCTTGAACAGTAGTGTAATCAAGCTATTAATAAACGAAGAGCAGCGAGAAGGTTCATCATGTGATACCTTGTTCCACTAACTCTACACACTAGTGTCCAATGAAAGACATTCTTCACAACATGGTAGTGTCTGGCCCTATTTTTATTGCACTTGAAAAGTTTAACTAGTCCTTCCTTATCCAGTATGTACACCTTGACCTATAAGTATTATCATGTGGTATCTGTCTGTTTAATACTCTCAAAGACGGCCTACTGTTGCTAAACCTACTCTCAAAACGCCTACGTGTTCATATACTTACTCTCAAGAACGGCCTACATGTTCACATACCTACTCTCAAGGATGGCCTACGTATTGACATACGTACTCTCAAGAACGGCCTTCGTGTTCACATACCTACGTAGTCTCAAGGATGGCCTACGTGTTCACATACCTACTCTCAAGGACGGCCTACGTGTTTACATACTTACTTTCAAGGACGGCCTACGTTTTCACATACCTACTCTCAAGGACGGCCTACGTATTGACATACGTACTCTCAAGAACGGCCTTCGTGTTCCCATACCTACTCTCAAGGATGGCCTACGTATTGACACACGTACTCTCAAGAACGGCCTTCATGTTCCCATACCTACTCTCAAGGATGACCTACGTATTGACATACGTACTCTCAAGGACGGCCTACGTGTTCACATACGTACTTTCAAGGACGGCCTACGTTTTCACATACTTACTCTCAAGGACAGCCTACCTACTCTCAAGGACGGTCTACGTGTTCACGTAGTTATAGGTAACTGGTGGTTTTTAAAGCAACTGTATGTAAAAGAATTCGTAACACCACTCCTATATGTTACCGAACTGTTATGATTAATCTCACAGACAGACGGGAGAAATTTGTGTTAGTTAACGAAGACAATGTTGAAAAATGGTGTCTCATTGCTCCCATTCTTAACTCTATTAATGTGCAGTTGTTTACTGTAATCTGATATGGCTGGCCTACAATAAATAAGATTTCGTCTCTTTCTGAACAATATGCTGCCACCAACTGGGCAAGCAGTTTCTTCACATGTTGTTAAGACTCACCTTGTTAACTTTCAGACAAGTTTTTATCGGTTTTACAGAGTAAAACTTTTTTTCACTGTTTAACCAGATTTACCTAACATCATCAGGTAAGATACAAGAACTGAAGCTAGCATACAAGCTGTTGGGCTAACAGGATTTAATTTAAAGTAAAAAGACCAATGTTAGCCTTAGTTCTTGTAACTGAATGGTGGGAGATAAACCTGGTGAAACGTTGTGTACAAAATAAGCAAAAGTTTTACTCTGTACGACAGATAAGCCCTTATCTGAAAGGTAAAAATGAAAAAATGAGCTGTTTCTAATATTTAACAGTCACTTTTGTCACACATGTTGTTATTCTAAGAACTCACGAGTGAAAGCAAAGAGAAATATATTATTATATGTCAACCACGCTATATCTACCATATCCAGTGCCTACAAGGCCTTTCGTAATACTAGGGATGATCAAGCTGGCTGGGATACAACAGACATAGTAGTTGTCTAGACGCTATATATATATATGTGTGTGTGTATCATTAAGTTTCATGAACAACAACTGTTATGGTGTGAAACAGATTAAGCAACTGAAGTTTACTTCTTTTGTTTTATCCACTATAATTATAAGGTTTCTAAAGGATTAGTTTACTCAACCACATTTTACTCTACCCAATCCTCTTCTTAGATAGAACCCGTTCTTTCTACCTAAACACAAAAATATAATCTAGGTAGATTAACTATTCTTTTATTAACCAAGAACAGTTAAAATAAAACTGTATAAACTCCGTCTTTTACGAAACCTAAATGAGAAATTGGGCCTACTTTTACCTTTTTAAATAATTGAACTTAATTAATTCAAAATACATTCTTAGCCTAAGAAAGTAACATTTGGGATATTATCAACAAAAACCATTGTTTTCGTGCAACTCAAACATTGTATTTAGCCTGAATACTCGTCACACTCTTCTAAGTTATAGCCGTAGTACTGGTGTATTAATGTATGTCGTCAAGCAATAACTTTATTGAATATTACCTAGTATATAAATGTGTAAAGGTTATATGTACGTGAGAAATTAGATTATAAAACGTAACACGTCTTTTAAATCTGATGAATAGAGAAAGATTCAAGAAGACCATATATAATACACCACATTTTCACAGAAGTGCGCAGTGTATAAACTATGACTGATATTAGCTTATCCATCTTAAACTCAAAGTGTGCATGTTGCAATTCAAATCTAATCAAAAACACGTCAGGTGTGAAAAAAGGTGTTGCGAAAAAAGGATTCAGCGTGCGACTTAAAGTAATGAACTCAAAATTGGCGACCAAACTGGTAGTTATACATACAGCATTGATAAGAATTTTACAGCAAATATTATTTCATTAGTTACCCAGACCGTGTATATTGTTCAACTTGGGGAATGATGGTGGGTAAAACAAATTACCCACCATCTAGGATTTTTAGCTAGACCGCGTATTTTATTTTAACCACCATCACGCTCCAACTTGAACCAAAAATGCGTCCTGGCTAACTAATGAATGAATATTTGCTGTAAAATTATTATCAATGCTATAAGTGTAGATACCAGTTTGGCTGTCAGTTTTGATTTCATTCCTTTAAGTCGTGCGCTTAATATATTTTTTCACATCTAAGATGTTTTTGATTAGATATTGTGACTTTTTGTCAATACACACCAACAAACCACACCAAGTAAGAAAGAGATACTCGATAATAACCAATATTAGCTTAATGATTGCAACCCTATTATTCGGAACAGATCTATACTTTACAGAACCAACCAGATTCTTTAAAATATATGGTAGTTTTCCTCTCTAAAACAGTGTTAAATAGCTTCTTTTATAGTGACGAGATGGAAACTGGATTAACAGTTTCTTGTCATCACCACCATGTACTCGGCACAGCCGTATCAAACATCATTATTTATGCTAATTGCTTGAGCTAATATCACTTGACGCTAAACGCTCTTTAAGTAGGATAATTTCATAAAATTTTGCAAATTTGTTCTTAAAAGTTGGCAATGAATGGTAACCACTCGCCCATATGATTCTTTTAAAAACTTGAACTAGAAACTGCTAACCTAGTTTTCTTGGCCTAACCAATACTTATGTATTTGTACGAGCTTTTACCCTATAGTTTTGCTGCTGTAAATCAGCCGTCCTTAATCCGAATGACAGTAACTAAAAACGGTCCACCTTTACACTTAGATGAAACTGTAGTAAAAAGTTTAGACCGATAGTTCACGTGACTTTTTGCGTAACCATGCGCAAAAATTATATTCAAAATTGAGCTATTATTGTTGAATAACTTTGCACATGTGGCTTATATTTACACCAAATGAGACTTCTAATTGTAGGTTGTAAATATCTATAAGTGTACGAGATTTGAAAAAAAAATCCATAAAAATTAAGTAAGTTTTTCTATCAAATAAAGTTTCCGTAAAAAGAAATTTATTCAAAATTGGAGATTTTATATCTCGTGTATTTCTTAAAGGATTGTCTTGAAATTTGGTATATGAAGTAATGGTCCAGTAGAGCATATCCACTAAAAATATATGATAGTTTAGATTCCCACAGTCCAATATACAGTTAGAGGAAAATCGCTAAAAAATTACTCCAGTTAATAACACACAGTGTGTTTTCATATAATAGGGCACTGTTTGATAAAGATGTTTTGACTCGCGTGCCTACCCGAAATAACAAAGTAATTTACAAGAACACAAGTATATATATATATGTGTGTGTGTGTTTGTGTGTATTTAAATGTTCGACTAGTTTAAATTTAGTCCCTAGAGTTATAACTGAATAGCAATTTTGGCTCAGAGTCACAATAACAAATGGCATTTGAGGCGAAACATAACGCTAGGAGTCCACACGAATGTAGTTTCTCTATGTATAGGCTTTTAAATTTGTGTTCTTCAACTGAGGAGTTTTTAAATTTTTAAAGATGCATTTTATGCGTCAGTTTCGGATGTGAACGCGACACTTTGACGTAAAAAAAGTTCATTAATAATTCATATCCGGCTGTCGTAAAATATTTAAAATTTTGAATAATAATAACAAATGATAGGGTTATTTCAGGACGAGACATAGAATTATAGGATTACATTTTATAATCAATGAAAATGTATGTCTTCTGTATTTTGTAATATTGTATATACGCGAGAGAAGAAAAGGGTTTTTCTGTGACTCGTGATTGGTTGTTTTTTTATTTCTTGTGACTCGTGATATTGCTTCGTTGTTTTCCTTGCGTGATTCGTGATTGATAAATATTCATTCTCCCTTTTCCGTAATTGTAAACAGTAATTAATGTATTTTGTCTGTTTTCAATTCATAAAGTTTGTGGGGTTTTTTTTTATTATTATTTATGCAGCTTTTAGCCACTTGGCGACGCTGAATCCATGTAAAGAATAACGATTTGGAACATGTTGTCCTCATATTTTTTGTCTTGTCTCAACCTATAAAAGTTACAACTCTTGTAAAAGCCAACTTCTGTAGCATTAAATAAAATAATCCAACATGTCTGACCATAAAAAGCACAGCACTGACCACAGTACCAAAAACAACGAAAACCATTATCAAACGACTATAGAAACTGTAATCCTTATCTTAAATAGTTCATCATTCTCTCCAAACAGCTATGAGTTTATAAGGGGAAAGAATAAAAGAGAAGGATGCTTTGGACAAGACAGAAATTGAGATACTAAACTCTGTTATGCAGGTTATCAACCTCCTCACTGGAAAAAAAAACCGGTGACAGCACTGAAATTTTCCAAATATCTAAACAGGAATCATGGGATTTAGAGAGAGGGGAATAGTCAAAGGTTCGTTCCTGGAAGGTATAATTTACAAAGAAATGAGAGAGCTTTATTCAAAATATTTCATGCTACTTGCAAATAAGACGAATGAACACGAGTATTTCTCAAAACTTTTGGATAGAAAACTTTAGCTTTTCTAGGCCTGCAAAGGAAAATTTTTCATTAGCTCTAGGCTGTTGTTACTAGTAAAATAATGAAAAATAAAAATTAGTATGCTGTAAGCTGCCTTGTTCATAATTAGTGTTTGAAACAAATTATTTCAGAAATTAGTACTTAATTGTTTCGAGATTATAGTTTTAAGGTAATAAGGTGTGCACGTAAGGTCAGAACTGTCATTATTCCAAATGCATGTGAAAAACTCAAGTTGACTCTTATTGCGTGTGATTTGTAATTATTTGTGCTAACCTTTCCGAATTGTGGTTGAGAAAAAATATTAACTATATTCTGTGATTGTTATCATCCCAGTTTCCTCCCTTATGTACAATTACATATTATTTGATTTCTAGCGAAATTTTTATGAAATGAAATCATAATTTTATTCAATTTTCAAGGAAGTTTTAATATTTACAGAATTCATATACCAAATCTGATTATACATTTCGAAACATTCATAATAAGGGTTTTTTCACACCAGCTTTTTTCTTCAAAGAACAAGCCACTCCATCAAGAGTTACCTTACATGAGATGTCTCA
Source organism: Limulus polyphemus (assembly GCF_000517525.1). NCBI lineage: Eukaryota > Metazoa > Arthropoda > Merostomata > Xiphosura > Limulidae > Limulus > Limulus polyphemus. The sequence continues at coordinate 795,507 of NW_013665744.1, forward strand.
AAAACAGAACAAACTTAACAGTGTGTGTGTCCAATAAGGACTCTCACATAGTCTCAAGTGTTTTTGATTTTTGCTGTTTTTTATTATAAACATAATGATATGAGTTCAGCTCATAACGGAAAAAATCTAAACAAACGTGTCTGAACTTGTTTTGGAAGACACTGTAAGTTCAAGCTACATCATATTATTTTCGCGGTGTTGTTCAGTATTTCTTCAGAAAACAAAACTGAGAAAAATTATAAATCTTGATTTTATGAAATAAATAGCTCGTTATAATGTCCGTATTGTGTCGTAGGATGTGATAGTGTTTATCATGTCTGGCATTAGTAGAACCATTCTACTGAATTTAGGGGCCTGACATGGCCAGGTGGTTAGGGTGTTAGACTCGTAATCTGTGGGTCGCGAGTTCGATTCCATGTTCCACCAAAAATGCTCGCCCTTTCAGCCGTGGGAGCGTTATAATGTTACGATCAATTCCACTGTCCGTTGGTAAAAGAATAGCCCAAGAGTTGGCGGTGGGTGGGGATGTCTAGCTACCTTCCCTCTAGTCTTCCACTGCTAAATTAGGGACGGCAGATGGTCCTCGTGTAGCTTTGCGCGAAATTCAAAACAAACCAAACCAAACTACTGAATTTAGAAGTCGGAACCTTTACCAATGCTTATTTCTGTTCCCACTAGACTTTCATCACCGCAATATTCTTCATATTCTTGTGTGAAAATGGTTTCAGGTTTCAGTTTGTTGTCTTCTCTGTAGAGTGATCTATAAAAAGAAGAGTTTCCCACATGTTAATGATCTACTGGGGGCCATTGCAGGTGAGCTGTTTTGTAACCTGCTGTGAGCGAAATGCAACATCTCAATAAGTATCTATCATACAGACCTGCTTTGTGAAGTATGATTCTATACACTTACACGTCACCCGATTGCGGCTGGGAGCATTTGATCCAATTACATAGTTTGTACTCTACGACTTTGGTGACAGATAATGGTCTTTTGCTTGCGTTGTTGAGGATAAATATCAATTTACGATCACATCAGTCTAACTGAAATCTAACCTTGTAATGAGCATAGCTAATGAGATATACCGTTGTTACGTTCTTATTTATAAATATTAGGGTACATTGTATCATCAGTTGGGTACCCTCGCTGTTAGCGATATTTTCAGTTTGTCTGCTTTGTCAAGGTGCCCAAACAACCGAAACCTTGATTTGTAAATAGTTCCACATTCTTATTATCGCACTTTGAGACTTTTCGAGCAATTCCAAATGTCTTGGCTTCCATTTGTCCGACGGCTCTATACATGACTGAAAGATCCAAACATCTTATCTTATGTCCACCCACGGTTTGTGAATAGTTTGTGGTATATTTAATTCTTTGATTCACTTTAAACTAACGAATGAGAAAAGGTTGTATGAGACAAATATATTAGGTCGTCAAGAAATTAATGTCGCTTTTTTTTAGATGAAAAAATCCGAACAACTTATATATATATATCAAAACAAAACATATATAAATGAAGTAGTCTCCATTCTTATCGATGATGCTTTTCCATCTTACGATTAGGTTGTTAATGCCCTGATTAAATAAATCACTTTGCTTTGCATACGTTTTCTCATTAAGATGATGTTTTAGCGAACTACATCAGATGGTATTCTGATTGTGCCATATCTGGAGAATATGGTGGATGGGAGAAAACTTCCCAACCCAACTCCATAATCTTGTGTTGCGTCAAACGTGCCACACGTGGACGTGCATTGTCGTGAAGATGAACACCTTTCA
>NW_013665744.1:798195-799211 GCF_000517525.1 Limulus polyphemus
ATTAATGTCGCTTTTTTTTAGATGAAAAAATCCGAACAACTTATATATATATATCAAAACAAAACATATATAAATGAAATAGTCTCCATTCTTATCGATTATGCTTTTCCATCTTACAATCAGGTTATTATAACAGTGGTTTTGCCTTATGATAGGTATATAAAAGTTCAAATTCCTATTACCCCTTAATTAACTGTTTGGCTCATCAATAAGGCGCTTAGTGTTTGTATTCTATAGAAAACAATCTATTGAAGTTGACTTATTACAAATACGTGTGTTGATTAATGAATTTAGGAGAGTTTCTGCAAACACGCTAAATCCACTCTGCTATAATCATTAGTGAGATTAAAGAGTTTTAAAAATAATTGATGGGACCTGTTTTTATATAAATACTTTGGCAATCGACAAAAATATTGTTTACGACTCTTATCTGCATTTGTACATGTATATCTAAAGGTTTTGTCTACCAGCTAATGTAAAAAATTCTACGTTTGATTTTGTTTTGTTGTTGTTGTTTTTTTTAGTAGATTCTTGGCAACAATGTCTAAAATTATCTAAAGGTCATACTGATTGTGACGGATTTATTATTATATATTTATTTTAAAATCGATGTTTGCTTAAATTTAATTTATATTTAGAAATGTACATAACTTATACTGTTAAATATGTATTGCGAAACTCCTGCCTATTCTCTAAAGTTAGAGAAGATTCTGGAGTGTAAGAATCAACAATATATGTGTGTACGTAAACGCTGGTGTTAACGTCACTATTGTTACGTAAAACTGAATTTTCGAGAAACTCTCCACACGCCTATAAATATAACCAGCGCGACGCGCAAAGAAGGAGTATCCATTATTTGGTTACTGTAATTGGTGTGCTATAAACACGGAAGGTATAACTCTGATTGTTATAACACTTATTAATCGGGAACTTCAGATATATTGACCAGGAACATTTATAGATTTCGAACATTACAAATCATTCAACTTCAGTGGATTCACATCAGACATTAATAC
>NW_013665744.1:799476-801743 GCF_000517525.1 Limulus polyphemus
AACTCGCTCATCGTGAACCCTCGATAAAACATCAAGGAAGTTCCAGACTATAAAGAATACTTTATATTACTTGTAGTTTGTAAAACTTTTGTATATAAATCATTGTTTATAATAACTATTTGTAATAACTGTTATTGTAAATTGTATTGTTGTTTATATATTAAAACATATTTGTGTTAAAAAAGAAACTGTGTGTATCAATCATAAACTGGATACATATCGGCATTTATTTAACTACTAAATTTAACTATCCCTTAGCTCAATTTCAGACCATTCGGAATTGTAATACGTAACACGATTCAGAAAATAATTGTTACCGGTTTTTCTATAAATGTTCAGGGCATCCGTATTTCAAAATGGCTGCCATTTGCATCTATTTCCGACCATTTGTGTGGACATAAGAAATTAGAATTAACATTTGATGCATATACATGCCAGTGCAATTATGGACCATGTCTAATCAAACACAAAATATAATGTAGAGCTGCTAACCTCAAGTTTTACAAATTAGACATACCAAAAATGACGCCTTTTTAATGTATCACTGGGCATACTATGGTTTTATTATTTCCATGTCAATAAATATTTTATCTATCGTGGAATGATTCTGAATTCTGACAAAATGTTGTGGTATTTGTTGTTAAAACTATTTAAGTATTGATTAAGTGGCTTTAAGTAATTTTAAGCTTTCTTATTCCAGGTGATATCAAATACCCCTTGTAGAGAGCCCACCATCAAAAAATAAAAAAGACAGAGGCAAGTGTTGATTTCAAGCACTGCCTAAAATGCCAAATTGACAAAATTATAAAGGAAAAGGGGAAAATCTGTGTTGATACAGATAATTTCCCCAGATCTAGAGTTAACTGGACAAAAGTTTCTGGACAGTGTCAAACAAAGAGCTTCTTTTGAAAATCCTGAATATGTTCAACTCAATCTGCGACTGAGAATCTACCCAAATTTTTTCTTTTTTCCATTTACCGGTAGACTAGTTTTGGGATTTACTATTTTGTCCAACTTTGTGTTATGTAGTTTCTTGGAGTTTTTCTCTCGTACTGTGTAATAGCCTAGGAATCAAAAAGTTACATCTAATATCATAATTTACATAAAACAGTATTGTTTGGTTAAAAGCGAAACAATAACTTTATTTTTCAAGACAAAATAAGGTCATATTTCAATTTATTTACTCACGTTTATGTGCTTTTAATGAGGCCTTCTTTGCCTGGTATTGGAAGAAACACGCGCAGACCTAAAAATAAAACAAAGTGTTGTAATTATGATGAATATAATATATATATATATATCTTACTATCCCATGTGAATTTTCGTTGTGTTCCATTATTTGCATGGAAAACCGGAAATATCGATCATCTGGTAGCTAGCTTATCTTTGGAGTTAGGGAGGATAAAAATTATTTCCGATGTTTGATAAGCATTCGTGTATTATCATCCATATATAATTGGATGATTGATTATTCGCAAACTGATCACGAAACATTACCTACTTATTTCGTACAATGGTAAAAGTTAAAACCATGCATTAATGGTTTCCACAGTAATACCCAGCTGTGTGAAATAGAGATAGAAGTATTCAGAAAAACACTAAGACATCACTCTAATTATACTAAAGAAAACTGTATTGTGTGTATGTGCGTTTAGCTTTTATTGAAAAAGATTGTGTCATTAATAATTATACCCTTCAAGTATAGTTTACATAACAAAATGTGAAATATGTATATTCGAAACAGAGTTTGTTTGAAGTTAAGTACAAAGCTACATAATAGGTTATCTGTGCTGTGCTCATCACGGGTATCAAAACCAGGTTTTTACCGTCATTAGCCTTCGCACTTACCACTGAGCCACTGGAGGGGCTCGAAAGAGAGAGTAAAAAAAACTGTATATGAAAATTGAAATCATGTCCTACTTTGAAACATATTTGTTTTGAGTTGAGACATTCAAAACCTTTACATGGATACATATTTAACATCTTGAATTTGAACATCAATGTTTTGATTTGAGGCAACTTAATATTCTCCTTTTGAGGCACCTTTTCTGACTAAAGTCCCTCGGTGGGACAGTGGTAAGTTTATGGTCTTAAAATACTAGAATCTGGGGTTCGATTCCATGCAGTAGTGGCCCGGCATGGCCAGTTGGTTAGGGCGCTCGACTCGCAATCTGAGGGTCGCGGGTTCGAATCCCCGTCCCACCAAACGTGCTCGCCCTTTCATCCGTGGGGGTGTTATAAGGTGACGGTCAATCCCACTATTCGTT
>NW_013665744.1:802743-815121 GCF_000517525.1 Limulus polyphemus
ACACTGCTAAATTAGGGACGGCTAGCGCAGATAGCCCTCGTGTAGCTTTGCGCGAAATCCATAACAAACAAACAAACCCTGCAGTAGACACAACTGATAACCCTATGTGGCTTTGATCTAAGATAAACAATGAAACAAAACTCTGACTGAAAGTAATTCATACAAGTGTTTTAAAAGTCGTTGTCTCTTCAAGAACAAATTGTCCTTTTGGCCATCTATACATTTTAAATGAGATATGATATAAGTAATGTAAGACATTGACGTTTATAACATATAATTCAAAACTAAAAATAAATATAAAATTTTCAGCTTCTTTGATAACTTGCTAACAAAGGAACTTGAAAGTTAACGTTTTACATTGAATATTAAAATAACTCTATATTTTCTTAACTTTTATATTGTTGCTAAAATCTTTATTCTGCTTTTATGAAAAATCTGTTTTCACACTCATCATATTTTATTCGACTATATGCTATTAACAAACATATTTCAGCTGAAAATATGTTTGAATGTTTCCTGTTCTACTTTTGAGTGTTATATTTAAATAGTTACGGTAAGTTTGTAGCTGTCATTGTTAATAGCATGTATGACAACTTATACCTTGAAAGTTAATTAGTCACCAATTACTATTTTTTTATTAGATACTACTATTCTTTCGGGGGCCTTATTAGTCACTCTGCTGTTTTTATTGTGGTAAGTACGGTAAAACAGTTTGGTTAACTTTTTTTTTCGCATGCACAATCCAATCATTCATTAAATTTGTTTTTCACTGTTGTTTATTTAGATAAAATTCCAAAACATGTTTTACTTCATTTGAAATTTTTCATTCAACAATCGTTGCCCCGTTAATATTCAATTAAAATTGCCACCAACCTTGTTGTTTTTAAAAAGTAGCTGGAAGTATTTTATAATTTTTGTCTACGGTTAAATTAATATTTATGCAGGTATCCATGTGATTTTATTTAACTCTGCTAAAGTTTATTCAAAACTTTATTTATTTATTTATTGAAATTTTGTTTTCTACTCATTGCAACTAATTATACTTATTAAAAAACGACATGATAATTAAGTGTTATGGAAACGTTTAACATCAGCAGGAAAGAGATGATATTCCAGTTGTTATATCCTTGCAATTACATGAGCTTTAAACTTTAGAAAAAGTAACGTTTTATGGTTTCAGAATGCAAAAATTACTAGTCTTATACGTATATATATGTGTGTGTGTGATTAATATTGTAAATGATGAATAAGACATATGTAAGAATAATATTGTAAACAATAAATAAAATAGATCCAAGATATAAATGTTGTAGAACTGCTTTCTTTCTATTATATGAAAATGAACAACACCATAGTACAGTCACGTGCTGCTAGCTTACACTGTAATTGGCTGTCATCCAACCAATCATACAGTTCCACGCCAGGATAAGGTTTATAAAAGTACAAGCAGTGATTTTATTCCCCGCAATAGTGTGGTGCATGCATCCATGTCTCCCAAAGCAGCTATTCTACATGACAAGCATGTAAAAATCGGAGTTTTGGTGAAACAGACTAAGACGTCACTATTTAATTAAGAAATGTATGAAAACTCTAAAGAGAGTAGGTAAAAATTAGAGTAACTGGCATTAGAAGTGGTCAGAGTCGAGAAAAAAACTCTTCAAAATTGATGTTAAGTAACTTAAAATGTACTTTACATCAATTATTTCAAAAAATGGGGCTGTGGACCTCTGGGAGCCGCAGTTAAGTGTCAAAGGGGTCATAGCAAATACATAATACTGTTAAGGTACTCGGTATCTATAGATCCATTGGATGGGGGCCTCGATTATGATGCAAAATATTTTGGGGATTAGAAAGATTAGGGAACCATGTTTTACATGATACATAAAAACCCACAAAATACCGATATGAATATTATTAAGGCTGTATGGGCTTATATGGTAGCTAAAAATATCAAATGACAACCATACAACTTGTCTGATTTGTTAAAAGTAAAACATTACATTTGAAGATACATTTTGACAATCATGCAATGATAAACTTATAGTAGTATAATATACAAGTAAAAGTACCCGTCCCCAGTGACGATAAAGGTTTACGTTAATATAACAATTTAAATTATTTCATAGACTTTAAAAAGTTAATTGTGTTACATCTATATTTCACTCAAAGCCAAAGCTCTTAGCTACTTATACCGCCCACCGCGAAATGTAATTGTTGAACATATCAGTCATGCTAAGAACCGCTTAACAATAACATACGGTAAATCTACATTTTTATTCTTTAAGTTACGTCATACTTTCAAATGTGAATGATAGTGTGATTAATTCCTAACCACTTAGTGTAGAATATCCTACTTGCGAAATAAAATTTGGCATCAATTTATAATTAGTGGAATACTTTCTTACAGAAAACACCAAATAAAAAGGTATAAGTTCTACAATGAATTTTCTATAGTATTTTGTATTTGCTTCAAATCTTATATATATTGCGGACCGTGGTGTCTATCCGAGCGTTCGTCTCTCTCCAGTTTGAAAAGATGTGCACGCAGGCAAAGTTCAACATTCACTTTTGAAATGACGGGAGAACAGGCATGAATAATATTGATAATTTAGTTGCAATTACTCATTGTTTGGGACTATTCTGTAAGCATAACACTTGTGCGATTTTATAGATATTTCCATCACTTTATCTATATATATATGAAAATAAAAACATCAAATCTGTTAACTCCCAATAGATCGTTAGGATTTGCTATATTGTTTGATGTTTTTTTTCAGAATTTTCGCGCAAAGTTACAAAAAAAGGTTATCTGAGCATAACTATTCCTAATTTTTAAGCTATGTACTAGAGTGAAGGCAACTAAAATATAAAACAAACCGTCAACTCTTGGATTATTTTTATTTGACCGAATAGTAAGAACTGGTTGTCACTCTTAGAGTGCATCTACGGTTCCAAAGTATGGAGCTCGTTTTGCGACAACGGTCTGTGAACAGTGAATCATTTAATTTACAGCCAGAGATTTTTTGTTTGTTTCTGCGCTAGTTGTCCCTAATTTAGCAGTGATAGACTAGAGGGAAGGCAGCTAATCAACATCATCCACCCCTAACTCTTGGGCTACCCTTTACCAACGAATAGTGAGACTGACCGTCACATTATAATGCCCTCGCGACTGAAAAGTTGAGTATTTTAGGAGACTGGACTCGAACCCGCGACCCTCAGATTGCGAGTCGAGTGCCCTAACCACCACACATTCTGGAAAATCTAGCCACTATGTCACGCCCGGCCCAGATCATCAGGAACCGGAACCCATGCCGGCCCAGATTATCAAGAACCGGAACCCATGCCGGCCCAGATCATCGGGAACCGGAACCCATGTAATATAATAAGCTGGAGTACAAAGAAAATGAATTTAACAAAAAGATTTATTTCAAAAAGTGCTTATATAAAATATTTAACTAAAATAAAGTGTAAAATTTGTAATTAATAAAATGCGCCCATGATTTTGAAAAAAAATTGTTAAATAATATTACCTTACACATCTTAAAATATGCATATTTAATAGGTAAAAAAGTATAAACATATATATATATTAACTTCTGGCGTGCAGTATAGTTTCTTCAATGTGTTCCAGTTCCAAGTGTATCATTATTCTTATGGTACACAGTTACTAAAATGAAATGCATATACTAAAAGCACGCAAGCTAAACACTTCAACGCTCTATGATCCAAACTAGTGCCTGTGCGAATCCTTCAATGGTACGTCATTGAATGTTTAAGGGAAGAAAAAGTACCTCGACACCCTAAGTTTAATTACTGGAGAGAGTGTAGGAAGAAAGATAAATACTGTACCATCAGTGTGAAATTTTACCACGCATGAAGTGTGAAAATTAATCCACCAAATGTTGCCTTAGTCAAAGAAAATTAATCCACTAAATGTTGCCTTATTCAAAGAAAATTAATCCACCAAATGTTGCCTTATTCAAAGAAAATTAATCCACTAAATGTTGCCTTATTCAAAGAAACCGATACATGTATAAATATATACATATATATATACAAGCGCAATGTTCGTATTGCCATCTGTTCCGACTCTCATGGGTAGTCATGATATGATACAAAATAATCACTAGCGCATTCTGTTTCTGTACACAGTGCGTTGCCCTGTTAATGTTTAGGTAGTTCTGTACAGTAGTAACGAGATAAGATTTAACTTTGTAAATGTTAAATTAAGCATTCTGAAATTTAATGAATTATTGTTACAACACCAGTCAGAAGCTGACCAATGCCTTTCTGACTGCAGTACAGTACAAAACGGATTTATTTTATAATCATGTTTTTATTGGATCAGAAAGTCAGTTTCTCTAAGTAATAGCTGCTTGGAGTTTATCAAATTGTTCATTATATTTTATTTTAATCTCAACCTCTTTCATCCTAATGATTTACCTTTTATTTTTCAGGATATTTGTGGTAGTTAACTAGCATATATCTAACCCATAGGAAACAGTTGATACATCTGATGTAAAAACGGTATGTGTTTGAGACTTGGGGATGCTAATTTCATATCTAAACGTCAACAGTGAAATTAATGGAGAAAATATTTCTCAATGTCTCTAAAAAAAACATGTTTTACCTTAATTTATTACACAGATATAATTTCTAGATGAACTTTAGCGTGTTTATAACATTCAAAGTGAGGCTTAGTTATATCACGTAGCAGCAGTGGAAAAAAAACACTTTAAAACTCCTATTTCACTTATTAGAAGATAGGTGATTTAGAATTGTGTATTTATGTCAAAAGTAAAAAGGTTTCAGTTTGGGCTGTAAACGTTGTTTTTTTTTAGTACAAAGCTAAACAATGCTCTATCAACACTCTGCCTACCGCGGCGAATCGATCCCCGGTTTTAGCATTGTACATCCGTAAATTTACCGCCTTGTCACCGGAGACAAGCTGTGGAAGTACAGAAAGTGCTAAGTATGAGCTACTTATCTGTAAGTCAAAATTACTTTGCTTGTACCTTTTGTTTCAAAAGCAGATATTTTTATTAAAATATGTTTGTCTATATTTGAACAAAAACTGGAGTAAATGTGGTGGGACACTGTCCTCAGTTTACTTTCCATAGGTTTTTCTTTCACAGGTCTTTGTTTGTTTTGCTGTTAAGCACAAAGATACAAAATGGGCTCTCTCTGCTGTGCCCACCACTGTTATCGAAACCCGGTTTTTAGCGTTATAAGCCTTCAAACTTACCGATGAGCCACTAAGGGGCGTGAAAGGTCTAAAATAAATTATGATGATAAGCTTGATCTATATGAGTAACTTCTTATATTACTTTATTTCCTTCTAGATTCCAAATTTTAGTTTACAATTCCTCTTGTTGAATTTCTGTTTACACAATTTCCACAAGTAATTGTACCTCGCTTGTTTTGGATAGTTATTGGATTTAAAATAAAAGTACGTTGGGAAGCAAAGAAGGGGCTTTGGAAAGAGGTTGTTTGTCCAAGCAATATGGAAGTGTCACGTAGCCACGAGATGAGAGTTCTGAAAATATGGGGCACATGTTGCTTAAGTATTTTGGGAAAATATAGAGAAAGAAACAAAAGTACTGTCGCCGTCAGCTTAAAAGTGTAATTCCACGAATATCTTTAGAGCTTTGTAAATCCCTCAAAGAAGAAGAGCATTTGTAAATTCTTATCTGTGTAAAACTGTTTCCCTTCATTTGAAGGTACAATATTCTTTTAAAAATAGACTATTTGGTCTCAGACCTATTATTTTGTTGTTGTTGTTGTTTTGTTTTTTTAATGGATGTACGAGGTGTAATTTTTTCCAGAAGATATTTTTAGGACATTCAGTAGATTGTAATCATTTTGATCTTTAAAAAGAATAGTTGAATTGTTTCCGTGCAGAAAATGTAACTTAATTGTTATGAGAAGAAATGAGACGTCAGCTAAACGTGTTGTTACGTATTCAGTTCAAAGTGATCTATCATCAGAGTCTATCAAAAGTGGCAATTGAACGGTAATACGTCTATTACTAGGAAAACTGTGGCCTCCAACTGATGCTGACAGCCAGACATAGGAAAACACATTGGACAGGCTTGTAAAGTGCAACAAACATGAGACTACGTCTCAGTTGACCGATTATTTTCAGAATGCATATGTTATCGATTATATTAACCCTGGTGAACAAGGACTTTCCCAATAAGATAATGCAACAATCTACAACGCTCGTTTTGTCCGATATCAATTCGAAGTGCACGACACTGACCTCAATCAATCAATCACAGTCACTGGATTTCAAAGAGATTTACCATCTTTAGTACGAATATGAACGTCGGATTTGACACCACAGTCCTCTGCTGATATAGCTGAACCACAACTCATCGACAAAAGAATTACATTCTAACAAAACACACTCTAGAAGTTTGGGCGGTCTATGCCACGTTGACTCCCGGCAGAAGGTTGACTTATTCGATATGAAGTGGAGGTCTTAACAAGGAGGCCAATCAGTGTAGAAGATTATTTTTACGAACATAATTCGCGGTTCTCAATTTTTCATTATCCTATTTTTGTACTAGCTGGAGTATCCGTCCCCTGGATGGAAGTTATGTAAATTCATGATTAATGAAAGGTTATCTTAGAACATGAAAAGTTGCTTCCCTTATATATATATATATATAATTGTAAAAAAACGCAAAAAAAGCCTATAAAAACTGCAAAACACAAAATGTGAAACCGCAAGTTTGCAAATATCTCCGTATGGACACAATAAACCTTCATGCCAAATTTGGTGAAAATCCATCAATAGGGGATGAAGTAGTGGTATAAACGCACATAAAAAACGCAAAATTCAAAACTGAAAGTTTGTATGTACCCCCGCATTGACCTAACGAACCTCCATGCCAACTTTGGTGCAGATCCATCCACACTCTACGAATTAGTTACATGGACAAAAACAGACACTACTATTTTATTTATATAGATATATATATGTTTTTCGTATATGTCACGGTTGTTGTCTTTTTGTCATCTCTACTTATTTGTTCACTAACTTTTGAAAGAAAAGAAAATTATCCAGCTTAATCATTTTTACAAACATTTAAGACATCATCTTTTAATGTATAAGAAAATAAAGTTCGTTTCGGTTTGTGATGGAAATATGTAGCGTCCAGCATAAAGTTTACATTTTCCTTCTTCCGGGTATTTTATTTCTAACGATGAGAAATAATATGAAAAGGAAATTGGTTGTACAAAAATAAAAGATCTGTCTCGATAAATAACCTTTTTTATTCTCTCTCTTTCACACACATTCTGTTATTCTGTTATCATCGGCTTCACAAATGCCTGCACATTTTCATGTCACTTCTAAATGTAGCAGATCAATTTTTGCTGAAGATTTAACAAAATGTAACAAAAATGTGTTATTCATTACGTGTTAGTAAGAAACGTAGATCAGCTTTACCCAACTGTCTACTTCAACACTGAAATTTTCTTTCACGTAGATTGTCTGTACTGTCAACGAAAATATTCCCAGAAAATGGCTTCTGTTTGTTGTTGAACTTTAACGCGCCATGTTTAAGTTGCCTTAAAATTAAAACAAGAAAGAAACATTCCTGTCTCAACACATCCCACTTAAATCAATGTCTTCAGCTAATGTCGTGTCAGTAAACTTTAGACTAGGATTCAATGAAAACAAACTTGGGAGTCTCCAATCTCCCACTTTATTTAAATTGCTATTTCTTGTCTCAACACATCCCACTTAAATCAATGTCTTCAGCTAATGTCATGTCAGTAAACTTTAGACTAGGATTCAATGAAAACAAACTCGGGAGTCTCCAATCTCTCACTTTATTTAAATTGCTATTTCTTGTCTCAACACATCCCACTTAAATCAATGTCTTCAGCTAATGTCATATCAGTAAACTTTAGACTAGGATTCAATGAAAACAAACTTGGGAGTCTCCAATCTCTCACTTTATTTAAATTGCTATTTCTTTACACAGGCGGCCTGGTGTGGCCAGGTGGTTAGGGCGCTTGACTTGCAATCTGAGGGTCGCGGGTTTGAATCCCCGTCCCACCTTTCAGCAATGGGGCGTTATAAAAAACGCCCCATACTAACGGGGCGTTATCAGAGTGTACCATTTGATTTCTACTTCTCTGTATTAATATTGGAACTTTTCAAAATTAATTCATTTCTTCAGGTGTGTGTGTGCAGTGTCCAAACAATGCGTTTGTGAAGAAGGTCATTAGCTTACTTTCGCTGTAACTACCTATTGTTCTGTATAATCCTATGGCAAAGATAGCTGCAAAGTCATATGTAGTGTGAGTGGAGTTAGACAAGAGGCCCGGCATGGCCATGTGGCTAGAGCCCTGGACTCGCAATCTGAGGGTCGCGGGTTCGAATCCCCGTCACACCAAACATGCTCGTGTTATAAAGTGACGATCAATCCCACTATTCGTTGGTAAAAGAGTAGCCCAAGAGTTAGCGGTGGGTGGTGCTGACTAGCTGATTTCCTCTAGTCTTTCACTGCTAAATTAGGGACAACTAGCGCAGATAGCGCTCGTTTAGCTTTGTATGATCTTCGAAACAAACTTTACACAGGCTGGAACATTCTAATGCCTTAATAACACAGTGTTTGTTGTTGTTCTTTGTAGCGCAGAAGGCTATCTTCACTCTGTCCACTGCGGAGAATCAAACCCCAGATTTTAGCGTTGAAGCTAAACTTACTGTTGACCCACCGATGGAGGACTATGATAATGATTTTTACAAAATTGGCAATGAGTTGATTGTAGAATAAAAAAATAAAAATAATCCACGCTGCTTTCTACATGAAATTAATGATTGGCAATGAATTTATAGAAATAATGAATAAAATTGCAGTGAGCTGCTATCAATACTAGCAAAGTAGCAATTAATAAATTACTGCTAAATATTAAAAGCGACAAGCACAATCATCATTGTTAATTATTATTTCATTGTATTTTTCTAATTATAAATATTCAATAATAATCTATAGTTAAATATGTAATACTAGAATACAATACCCGTCATTAACTCCGTATAATTGTTTTGTTTTTCTCGCTCACTCTAGTATCTGCTTGTAAGGCAGAGTCGGCGATTCTCATATTGCCCAATTTCAATACTCACACTTCAGAAGACTTTTATCTTCCTGTGGTAGTGCATAACCACTAAAATTTCTCAACTAAAACTTTTTAAAATTAACACTTCCAACAACTACAAAAAAGTAAACGTATTTTGAGCTTTACAAGTTTAAGTGTCCTGACAAGTTACTAACCATTAAGTGAAAACTGAGATTTGAGATATTTGAGACGCGATAGAGCTAGAGTTGACTTAAGCATTCACTAGGTAAGCAGAATCTCGAGTTAAAATCCGCTCCTATTCCAATTTTAACTCTCTTTTTATTTTCAGGACAAACTTGTACTTAATCAATTAGGTCGTTAAGATCTTAGTGCGTCGTTTCATCCCTGATGCTGTAATAAGTGAATGGTGTTTTCTAGCTTAATCAATTAGGTCGTTAAGATCTTAGTGTGTATTTTTATCCCTGATGCTGTAATAAGTGAATGGTGTTTTCTAGCTTCAGATTTTTTTAATTTCTTATTTGCATGTTGTGAAACATGTAATATGTAAATGAGAAATCTACAAACTGTGAAGCGCGAAACTTACGTAAATTGATGTTACATTTGTGTAAATTAAGTCAAGAGCTAGTAACTTCAGAAATCATTTATAACATTGCATTCTAACATTCACATTAATATAGTACACAGAACCAAATGTGCATGCTGTTGTCAAACTGTTAGCTCATTAATGTACTACTAACTTATATACGTGGTTTATCTGTTTGACTATTGACCCCAGTATGTGGTTTTTCTATATATTGTCACAGTTTGTCTTTGTCACTGTTAATTTCTATATGTGGTTTAATTGTGCGGCTATTGACTTATATATGTGTAATTTACCTGCGTGACTCTTGATTTCTTTATTTGGTTTGCTTGAGTGACTTATCTCTATATGACAGTACATGGTTTGCCAGATATTTTGCTGAAACTGTTATTTCTATACGTGGTTTCTTTGCATGACTGTTAATTTCTATAATTAAGGTTTCTACTCTTGTTCCAAATATACTGGTGCAATTGCCCTGACTTCAGCCCAATTTGTGATAACGCCCACCCCAAAATACTAAAGTGATCTTCACATTATTTGAAGAAGAGATTGGTCGAATGGAGTAGTTTCAATCTCATCAAGCATTTATGAAAAGTTCTTGTGAGCCGCGTCACATTCCACCAAGGGTCTCAAGACTTTGAAAACGTCCTGAAAGTAGCTCTTTCAGAGGAATAATCAAGGATAACTAAAAACTTTATCGTATCCTCTAGCTCCTTGAAAATGGTGCAAAGTCAGTGTCAGGCTTCCCTTGTTGCTCATGGTGATCATACTCAACACTAAAGTGAGATTTCTTAAACTGTAAAAATATAAAATAACATCTACCACGTTTACAGGCGCTGGCTAAGTGGCCAATCTTTTACATTTCAGGTCACATAAATGATCATTAGATGACTGATAATGAGAATATTACGTGTGTTTTAAAACAGCGGTTGTGCCTTTTGATAGCTATAATATCATTAGTTGAAATTATCCTTTAATTGTTTTGATCGTTAATGTTGAGCCAGTTCCTCCTTCCTGCTTGAAACCAACCTCTTTCTTGCACAGTCACCAATGTAATAACAATTGTGATTAAGAACGTAGCGTTAGAAATATAATAGGCCTAAGATAATGTCTTATGACAAATATAATTATACACTAATATATTTAAAATAATTAACTAATTATTCCAACTATCCATTTTTTTAAGGCAATGCCACACTTTTCATAATCTATGTTATTCATAATATAAGTATTTAGTTTTTGAGGTTGATTGGACAACATCTTACCATGTTTTGTTTTTCAGAATTATGAGTACATTGACTCCTATAATGCATATTTTCAACATATGCTCACAGACACGTCTTTACAGAATAACAAAATATTGTTCTGAATTCTTATCCCCTTACAAAAAGGAATAGTATTAAACACTTCCTCGCATTTTAAGCTGTGGGTGTGTTATAAGAGTGAGAGTAAATCCTTTAGCACGAATGTCAAATGGTAGGGTGCTGCTGATCGGCTGTCTTCCTTCTGATCAGTTTGTTTGTTTGAAGTTAAGCACAAAGCTACATAATGGGCTATATGTGCTCTGCCCACCACGGGTATCGAAACCAGGTTTCTAGCGTTGTAAGTCCGCAGACATACCGCTGTGCCACTGAGGGCCCTTCTGGTCAGTAGTCCAAAATTATGGACAGCGGAGATGGCCTTAGTATCTTTACCATAAATACAAACACAGAATTAAACTCTTTCATAAATGTGAAAACATTTACCTAAAGGGAAAAGAAAATCAATATGACGTTAAAATACAAGATATGAATTTTTTCTCAGAAAATCAGAAAGGAATAAATATTATTAAAATTACTATTCGTGCCTTCTATCCTTCAAATGTACTTTAATTATTGGTTTAGATGATTAATTTAAAACCGATATTTTGTCGCTGTTAAAAATATTGGTATAAGTTTTCACTTTTTTTAACCAACATGCTCACAAATATTCCTGCAATTACGAATACTTGTAGAATATTTTTAAACGAAAAGATGTAAACAATTTTCTATTTTATAAATAGTTCAGTTTAGCGAAATCATCTCTAATCAGTTATTTGTATTAAAAATGTCAAGTTATAATGCTACATTAGAATGCATTGAAATAGCCTAAATGATTTTTTTAATAAACTATGCTTATGGATGCGTTTGTAGTTTTTGTCTCGTTTTCTACCATACTTCTTCCCTTACTTCCTTATACATGGTAGTGTACAATTATGGATGGTGGAGTATTTTCTTAAGCATTTCCAATTACTTTGAGAGATAATTTCTAGTTCACAAAATGAGACAACAGAATACTTACCCTGCACACGATCCGCTACACTTTAAAAAGACTAATGGACAACCTTGTTTACTTGTGACAGAAAGTTTCAAATATTTGCTGTAGACTATTTGAGCTTCGTTAAACGAGTATTGAATGGACTATTCAACTGGAAAATGGGTCTTAGCAACAGTTAAAGGTGTATTACGAACGACTCTGGTCTTTTGTTCAAATTCACGTTATTCCATTTCGTAATTACAACCTCGCATTCATTCTCCCGATTTAATGAAGTTTGGAGTAAATTTTTATGCTACTTACAGGCTTAGTGTTACCAAATCATATGTTACTTATAAACTCAGAATTATCAACTTTTTATCAGTTAACTTAGTGTTACCAAATTTTAAATTGCTCACAAACTTAGTGTT
>NW_013665744.1:816051-823681 GCF_000517525.1 Limulus polyphemus
AGAAAACAACTTTAAAATATAATTATCGACAATAAAAAAGAACTCATTCTTGATTTTATTTAGCCTGAAATATCTAAAATCAGTTTACTAAGTAAGTGTAAATTCGAATATGTAAATTTATATTGATGACGTACTTTTACACATACATTTGTATCTTTTTAATTTAGATAATAAGTTAAATGTAAGTTCACTATAAAAAGTCACAGTTATAAATTTTTCCCTAGATACTGTCAATGTTTAATATCATCCTCTTCGAAATTAAGGTGTTATTCACTTGTACAAATCTTTTACATTTAAATAGGTCTTTCAAATACATGTTACCATCGTATAAAGTGACACCTTAACAACAAATATATGTACTTCATTTTATTTTATGATTGTTGTATAATCTTAGTTCTCTATCTTAATGGAATTGTCTATGGATGATAAACTCGTAAACCAAATTAAATAAAATATCGAAATTCTAACTTAGATCCCAGCAGCTACAGAGCTTCTTTACTTCAGCCTTTAGTAGTGGACCGTTCGTGGCCTAGTAGCTTTCGTGCTCGGATTATAAATCCAAAAATACGTGAGATGCGGCGCATTTTGGGTCGTAGGTTTGATATAAGAGTAACAGTCAAATCCCGCTATTTGGTCAGACAAAAGTAGCCCAAGAGTTGGCGGTAGTTCCTGTTGACTACCTACCTTCCTATGAGTTTAAAATTAGGAACAGATAGTCCTTTGTATGGCTTTGCACGAATATTCTAAAACAATCAAATAAATATTTTGCACTATGTTGTAAACTTGTTAACAAAGCGTATAAATAAGTCAATGATAAGCGTAGGTTCCTCAACTTCTACTTCGACTAAATCATTTTTACTATTAGTTAATAATCTGTATTATTGAGACAACTTTTAGGAACTGCAAAATTTTCCAGCACCCAAAATACTTCAATTTGACATTTTTTTCAAAGCGCAATATCGGGAATATATTTCTTAGAATTTAGAAAAAAAAAAGGATATTACTCTTCAACAATAATTATTAGGTGGAGCTTTTATTAAACTGTCTTTAGTTTCTATAATTTAATTTTCCCATCAGAGTTCGTTAAATCTTAACATACACTCCAGCTTTAGATGAATCTTAAATTTTGCAAACTTATTTATATGAATAAATTTAAAAAACACACAAAAGTCATGGGAATGGAGACGATAGTTGTAAGAGGAAAATTGTTTTTACATAATGTTCCAAACATGGACATAAATAGGTTTGCTCAAATCATTTGTTATCATAAAACTGTATGTACATACTATTGTAAATAAACACAACAAAATATTCTACCGGCCTATTCCTTTTTCAATATGAATTCAAATGAGTCTCAAGTTGATGAATATTAAAACATTCGTTATATGGATCTCAGATTCATGTGATCATATGTAATTAGTTTGTATTTCCAAATTCTTTCATGAAAACTATGCTTTAAAATAGAGTGAGAAAACAGAAAAATAAAACCACCGAAAGCTTCAGTTATGGAGCTTTCGATAAAGACTCACCTACCTGTTCTCCCCACTAGGAGTCTGCTTCTTAGAAACCCGTTTAGGTGCATTCCTAGCATTAATCTAACCAGCACTAGATTCGGCCACAATTTTTTTTCCATAAAAATAGAACAATTAGTTAAAAGAAAATAATTATCCTTGGTAAGTTCTAAAAGTTGAAACATTTCTAAAGGAAAGAGTAGATTCAGTATGTTTAAGAATTTATCATTCATTCTGACAGCAATTTCTTTCACTGCTTGAATAACTGATTTATTCTTTTGACTTCCAAGCCACTATAGAAGGTTATTTCTCAACTCAATCTCGGTATCTATATTCACTCAGCGTGAGTAAAACCTCAGATCTATACTATAAATCACTTCGATATATTATAATTTTTAATCCTTTCTTTTAAGAAACCGTAACAAAAAATAGATATTACAGTTCCTTTTTTAACAGTTCATTTTTTTTTAATATCACATTAAAGAAATAGATTTTGAACTAGGGCCAGGCGTGACATAGTTGTTAACATGTCCGGACTTTTATCCCAGCATTCATGGATCACGTCCAGTTGCCGCAAATATGTTTGTTTATTTTGAATTTGGCACAAAGCTACACGAGGGTTTCTACGCTAGCCGTCCCTAATTTAGCAATGAAAGACTAGAGGGAATGCAGCTAGTCATCGGTACCCACCGCCAACTCTTGAGCTACTCTTTTAGCAATGAATAGTAGGATTGACCGAAACATTATAACGCCCTCACGGCTGAAAGGGCGAGCATATTTGATGGGACGGGGATTCGAACCTGCGACCCGGGAGGCCATAGCCCCAAAATGTAGAGCACATATTTACGGGGCCCAGCATGGCCAGGTGGTTAGGGCGCTTGACTCGCAATATGATAAATGAGTGATGGTCAAATCCCACTTTTCCGTCAGAAAAGAGTAACCCAAGAGTTAACGATGGGTGCAGTTGACTAGCTGCTTTCCCTCTAGTCTATTGGTTACAAATTAGGGATAGCTAAGCACATATAGCCCTTTGTGCAACCTTATGAAACAAGAAAAAAATGTATAAAACTGTGACGTATATAAAAATTAGCCTTATACACATACGTACCTCAAAGTATTCTAATGCATTAATTTTTTAAAATACCTTCACAAAAGCCGATTTAAATTAGCAAATACAATCGCAAGGGTTATTAACTGCTAACCCAACGTATTCGCATCTAATTAGCTTCTTTGAAAAGGCATTTAACATACTGCGTAAAGACATTGTCGGTAACAAAGTAGCATAGTTAAAAGTCACCAGAATGATTAATACATGCAATCTGAGTAGGCCTGATGGACCGAATATGGAGTCGTATTGTTACTAAATCACAATCCTTAATAGGGTTAAGTCTGCCCTTTGAACAAAAGTGTAAAAATAGAGAAAATTATTTTCAAAGTTATCTTACAAAGGTAAGAAGGTGGTTTAAACTTAAACTAACTAGTATTTGGAAATTAATTTGTAATAAGGCAGAATAGCTAATGTCTAAATTATTAAGTTCAGAAGTTGTCAGAATTATCAGCTTAAAATCAATATCCTCGAGCCATTTGTCAAGCAATGGAAACCTTTCCAGAATGTGTATAAAATGTATTTTTGCTTTAAGAATGAAACTTAATGTGTTTTACTTTATACTTGCTCACACTTTAATACTTGTGTCACGATTTTATTGATCAAAGCTCAATCAAGTTTTGAGACAGTTTGATACATAAATTCAAAGTGGTTTTGAGTAAAGATATTTAAAAGAATAAAAAAATGATAACAATATGAATTGAATTTGAGAGCCCAAGTATGACTTATTCAAATAAACTTTTCATGTGATAACACCTACATCTATTCTAATTTAGCCATTTCTATAAGGAATCACTAAAGGGTAGTACGACTGAAGGGTTGCGAGGATCTTTATCAGCTGTGAACATAGCATTGCAACCCTCATTCTTAGACCTATAAGGAATCACTAAAGGGTAATACGACTGAAGGGTTGCGAGGATCTTTATCAGCTGTGAACATAGCATTGCAACCCTCATTCTTAGACCTATAAGGAATCACCAAAGGGTAATACGACTGAAGGGTTGCGAGGATCTTTATCAGCTGTGAACATAAGCATTGCAACCCTCATTCTTAGACCCTAGAAAAGTTGAAAAAATATCATTTCGAGACTCATAGTGTAGAAAAACAGCTCCAACGATGGTTAATGGAGTAAATAAAAATAAAAAGGTGTTTTCAGTTTTGTTTGTTTAAACAGTAAAACACATCTCAGTAAGATATCTCAAAATTAAAAACTGAATTTTGTGAGCAAAGCTGAAGAAGGAACGTACGTGCTAATAACAGTAGTGAGAATCAATAGTTCAAATCCTTACACTAATATGCTGCGTGAAGATTTTTTTCATATTTTGTTAGTTTTTTTCTGGTCGATTTCCAGTCCAGCTGTAATTCTGTTTTAATAATTGAATAAAATATTCCCCACGTTTTCCAATCAAAGAAGTTTTAAAATCCTACGTAAATAATTTAACAAAACTCAAATATTTAACTTGCAGCGTTGTCAATCTACGTAACAAAGTATGCAATGCTTTATTTTGAAATCATTTACTTACAGGTAGTAATGTTGCTTTCATCATTTTAAAAGTGAGAAAAACAGCTTATCAACATTAGTCGCTTGGAATATGTTTTTTGTTTACATATTTTGAAAGAACGTACAGAATTGTATACAAAAAACCTATAGTGAGCATCAGTAATCTGTTTCGTCATCAAATGAAATCATTGTAAAAAAATCTGAGAGTCAAGACTGGTAGTGTTGTTTTGAATATAAAATAACGGATTGTGTAAAGATCATAATGAACCTTGTAAAGACTCTAATAAAAGTATGTCAAAGAAAGATGCGTTATTCTGTATCAATCAGCTCTAGATCTGCTATTTTGTTATACAGAAACACAACTAAACTCTTACGGACCAACAGAGAGCGATGATTATTCTAATTCTTGGTTGTAATATTTTGCTGGAGCATACGCGAGCTAGTATCTGTGTTGTTACGGAACATTAATTTCCTCTGAGTCTAATTCATACGTGTGGTTGGTTTGACTCTAGTAGTTGTCACACATTGTTCTTCGTACAGCAACAAGCATTCACATGGTTCATGCTACACTTTAAGGAGTTGTGTCAGCAATTACCACAGTCCTTCCTGCATTAATAACGCATGAATTCCATGGAGACTGCGAAAGTTCCACCTGTTTTACTTGCATTCCATCTTGTCAGCAACAACACATTTTGTTTCGTAGAGTGTATTTCACATATATTTTGAACAAAAATACCTTACTAGAAACTAGCATAAACTTTTGGAAGATAATTTAAATAAAACACTGAGAATACAAATCCTCAAAAGTATGAATAAAAAACATATAAACGTTTTAGCTTCTACAGTGTATGTGTTGGTGTGAATTTTTAAACGGGATTTACGTTTTATAAGCAGAATATGAGAATGAATTTAAAAGCAACGGCAAAATTATTTTAAAAAACAGAAACTCTTCGAAATTTAAACGTAATAATTAAGTTTATTATACGAAGTACGGCTTCATAAGAATATTACTATTCAATATAAAAGAAAAACAGAAACTCTTCGAAATTTAAACGTAATAATTAAGTTTATTATATGAAGTTCGGCTTCTTAAGAATATTACTGTTGAATATTTCATAATTCTGTTGTGGCTGTGACATCACTTTTTTGACGAAGGAGCCCGACATGGCCAGGTGGTTAAAGCTCGCAATCTGCGGGTCGCGGGTTCGAATCCCCGTCACATCAAACATGCTCGCCCTTTCAGCCGTCGGGGCGTTATAATGTGACGGTCAATCCCACTATTCGGTGGTAAAATAGTAGCCCAAGAGTTAGCAATGGGTGGTGATGACTTCCCTCTAATCTTACACTGCTAAATTAGGGACGGCTAGCACAGATAGCCCTCGTGTAGTTTGCGCGAAATTGATAACAAATCAAACCAAACTTGACGAAGGATGTATCAGTAATTCACAACCATAAAAGTGTAAAACCACATTTTGAAAAAAATTTCAAATTTTCTTTAAACTAATATTTGGGCATCATTAGCGTACAACTTGCAGCTTTGAAATCGTTATTATTCGAAAAAATTATCCATTTCTTTGTATACGTCTCTAAAAATATAATTTGGATTATATTATAAACCAGTTGCTTGAAGATTTTTTATCTGTTGGGAAGCACAAAACATTTATAGGGCTAGTAAATAAAATAAATTAAAACAGGGAAGTGGTAAGTACAAGGTCTTTTAGAAGTGAATAGTTTAAAAAACCAAAACTAATTTTATCTCTATAAATGTTGTAAGTAAGATCGTATGATTTATGTATACATATATATATATATATATACAAGCACACACACACACACACAACATATACATATGTATGTATAAGTAACGGCAAACAAATCGTGTGAGTGATTTAACAAATAAATGGAAAATGACATGTCTATTTTCGTTAAAATATAATACTTTAAAAACATTAATTGTATTTGTATTAATTTCCTACATTTTTAATGTTGCAACAAGATTATACATTAGTAAATAACAAGTTAGTGTTATGTAGGTTGAAACTGGTATAGTACATCTTGGTGAACAGTTTAAATAACTTTGCTATTAACTTCTTGTAACCAAAAGTTAGATATTCAAGTCACTCGCAGCACTGTAGCCACTTTTCAATGAAAGTCAAATGTCCAGAGCCTCATTAGGAATTAGTAGTTAATTAAACAAAGCTCTGAACTTGTGCTAATGGTCTACATAGCATACGCTTGGTTAGCGACACTTTTAAAAGCTCATCAATGAGAGCTTTATTGCAAAAATTCTGTCCAAACTATCTCTTTAAAATAGATGGAGTTACATATTCATATATCATTCTCACTGAGCATCACGAGAATTCAAATCTTTTCAAAACTTACTTTGAGAAGACCTATAGAATAAATACTAATCAGATAACTTGGAATGGGGTAATTACTAATCAGATAACTTAGCATTTGAATAAATACTAATCAGCATGGAATAAATACTAAACAGGTAACATAGCATGGAATAGATATCAATCAGATAACTTAGCATTTGAATAAATACTAGGCAGATAACTTAGCATGAAATAAATGCTAATCAGATAACTTAGCATGAGATAAATACTAATCAGATAACTTAACATGAAATAAGTACTAATCAGATAACTTGGAATGGAATAAACACAACTCAAATAACTTGGAATGGGATAATTACTAATCAGATAAATTAGCATTTGAACAAATACTAATCAGTTAACTTAGCATGGGATAAATACTAATCAGATAACTTACTATTTGAATAAATACTAATCAGATAACTTACTATTTGAATAAATACTAATCAGATAACTTACTATTTGAATAAATACTAATCAGATAACTTAACATTTGAATAAATACTAATCAGATAACTTAAGATGAAGTAAATACTAATCAGATAACTTAACATTTGAATAAATACTAATCAGTTAACTTAGCATGGAACAAATACTAATCAGTTAACTTAGCATGGGATAAATACTAATCAGATAACTTAGAAGACAATAAATGCTGATAATATCCCTTAGCAAACTTAGTATATCTAAGGATCATTGGTTATCATCCTCTTCAATAGTGAAGTCCTCCAACTATCCAGCTTTTAGCACTCTTCACTCGTAATTAAACGAACTCAGTATAAATCTGGCATTAACATCGGACGCTAAATTGTGTATCTTAACATCTTTCATATGAGCAAATTGGGTAACATTTTGATCACCAAAAATTGATCTAGAAATTTCATTGCGGAAATTATACTAAATGAAAGTATTAATGTTAAGGAAGATTAACAGCTTCTTTTCAGAACACAATTTTTAGCATAGAACAAGATGTGGCTCTATAAAAATCGATGTATCATCGAATATTAGCTATATACTAGCGAAAGTACCCGGCTTCACTCGGGTTATTAGGTTGATCTATTCTAGATGACTATGCCAGTTTGTGTATTCTAAACCTATTTTAGCATAGGATAACAGTGAAAGATATTTTATA